>NC_137018.1:44373667-44561167 GCF_032717465.1 Coenobita brevimanus
AAATGCTGGTGCTTAGGCATCATTAACTCCTTCAGTATTGTCAGAAATGCCATCAAAATTGAAAAAAAAAAGAAAATTTCTTAAAAGAGGTAACATTCATTAGAGCAGTAATATATATCATATAATGTGTTTCTCTGTACACAGCTTTTTTTGTCACCCAAATTACCATGTACCTCCATGTACCAAGAGACTGTACTATGAATGCTGTGCAGATCATGAATAAGGCATATTAGCACAATATCATACAGCAGCCAGAGCATTTTTTCACATGGTGTTACTTGTCCAGGAATGTATATGTGTACTGTAACTGGTTATTGTATTCTTGTATTGATCATTATTGACCTGCCTAATCCAGGTAAAAGTGTTCATGCCCAAGTACTTCCTGGAAACTGATGAAGCCATCACAGGGAGAGTGAAGGGTGAGTGCCCCAATGACAAAGGAGTTTTCGGCAATGCAACTCTCAAGCTTTATGTCCGGAATGTCCACACTCGCAATTGGACCTTTGTCATGCAGCAGAACATTGTGCCGGTATGTATAATGAAGGTGGTATCATAGTTCTGAGACATTATGCTTGCTGGCTTTATTATGGCCACAAGAACTAAGCAGGCCACCAAAGTGAATACCTTGTACTGAAGATTTCTTCACTGAATTGTGTTGTGCAGTAATTAACATGTTGCAATACCAGATGAGGATGATTATTATTATTATTTTTTTTATTATTATCATTTAATTTTTTTTTTTTAAGTAAAGGTCTGTACAGTCAGTAGTTAAATAGATAAGTTTCATATATATATATATATATATATATATATTTTTTAGTGCCCAGTTTATTTTAAAGTAATGCAGTACAATCATCCCTCAGGTAGTTGATTTTCAGTTCTTACTGTAGTTGCTGTATTCATTACAGATTTTCCCATACATTTAAGGTATTCCTCACCCTGCCCTAGGGAAGGAAAAGAGGTCCAGATGATGATGATAAGGAAACCTTGGAATTGAGATGTTTATGTAATCGTCTCTGACGTATGCGAAGACTTATACGAGGTCTGTCCAAAAAGAAGCCAAACTTTTTAAATAGCTTGTTAACGACCCAGCATAGCATGCTCACGATTGAAGCACTGTGTAGCAGTAACTGAGCTTTCGTCTAACACTAGCCACATCACGCCATGCCATTTAATCATCAAGGAACATGTGCTTGAGTGAATATTTGCTTAGTGCACTTGGTGATTTGTTGCAAGTTGAACAACGAAGGCTCTTGAAGAGCAACATGTTTGCATGAAATTTTGTTTTATTCTGGGACAAACTTTTATGTGGCTGCACCTCTACAATGTTGAAACAAGAAGGCAGTCATCTCAGTGGGTTGGAACGTTGTCATTGTGAACGCACACAAAAAAAGCTTGTCAGAGTCGCTCAGATGTCAAGGTGATATCAATCATCATTTTTTACTGGAAGGGCATCATTTATTATGAGTTTGTTCCGTATGGTCAGACAGTCAATGAAGAGTTTTACTTGGATGTCCTGAAACGTTTGAGGGAGGCTGTGCAAAGGAAGAGGCCTAAGGCCTGGACAAACAAAGCCTGGATGCTGCACCATAACAATGCATCTGCTCATGCATCGCTCCTTATCTGTGACATTTTGGCAATGCACAAGATGACTGTTGTCCCCCCAGCTGCCCTACCCTATGGATTTGGCCCTTGTGGACCCCCACCCCTGAGAACTGCACACCATCCCTGAAAACGCATTCCAGGACACGTTCTAGAATGGAAAAAACGATTGGAATGCTGTACGAACAGTGGAGGGAAGTATATTGTAGGAGGCAATTCAGCTTAAGTTGTAAGTAAAGCAGTAAATTTGTTTTTTGAAGAGTTAATTTTCTTCTTGGACTGACCTCGTGTTCTAAAGGCTGCCCTTTCTGTGTATTCAACTCCCAAATATTTGTTGACACATGTTTGATGCTCCATTAACATTTGTATCTGCAGTATGTCACACCATTACAAACAGTCTGGTCTTATTTTTCAATATCATTTGTTCTCTTTTGTCCATGAAGATTAATAAAGAGAGCAAGTTCAACTTTACCATGGAAGAAGTGTCAAGGCGTATTGCAGTGTTGGATGGGTCTGAGGTGCGGGTGGAAGCTGAGATTGAGGATACCTTCATGCGCATCAATGAAACAGGTTTCTCCTCTGCCAAGATCATCAATTCCTCCATTAATTGCCGTTTCCTTGGTTCCTCACCTTTTATCTTCAAACCTGGCATGCCTTTTGATGCTTCGGTGAGTTAAGTGTGGAGTGGTAACATTTTGTCTGGTGCTTTATATGACATTATATTTTTTAGGTCCAACTTGCCTAGCCCAGGGCTCCTATGCTCCTCATGGGGCAACATAGGATTGGATGATGGATGGATGGGTGATTATATTTTGATTGTACAGTATATCTGTGTGTATGAATTATAAGGGAACAGCATCTGAAATGAATCAGTGGATTTAATTTTTATGTATGCAAGAGTGTATAGAGGTTGGGGGAGTGGACTTTCTGACCACTACTTGGTGGTGGCCAGAATTAGGATGCAAGTGAGATGGAATAGAAGAAGGGAAAGACGAGAGGAAGGAGTAGTTGCAAGGAGAGTGGAAAGGTTACAAGAGGATGAGAAAAAGGCAGAGTATAAGAGAGAAGTGGAGGAACGATTGGGCAAATATGAACTGGAGCAGATGGGAGACGTGGAAGGTGTGTGTAAGATATTTACAGAAGAAATATGTGCAGCATGTGATGTGGTGTGTGGAAGGAAGAGAAGACGGAGGGGGGTGCAAGGAACAGCGTGGTGGACTGAAGAGGTGAAACAGGCTGTGGCACAAAAGAAGAAAGCATACAATGAATGGGTGAGAAATAGGGGCGTGGAAGAAGTTGAGAGGCGGAAGAGAGAGTTATATGTGGAAAGGAAGAGAGAGTTGAAAAGATTCGTAAGAGAGTAAGAAGAGAGTGGATGAGGAATTTGGAAGGAATTTGAGTGTAAAGTGGAGGGACTGTAAGAAAATGTTCTGGAGAGAAGTGAAAAGAGTAAGACAGGGTGGAAGTGAAGTTAGCAGGGGAGTGAAAGATAAAAATGGTAGATTACTAGTGGAGAAGGGAGAAAAAGTGAGCAGATGGAGAGAACACTTTAAGGAATTGTTGAACGTAGAGGATGGAAGTAATGCGAGTATAAGTGGCTGGGGAATGGCTGGGAGAAGGAGGGAGGTGAGAAGACAGGAAGAAATCAGTAGGATAGAAGTTGTGGAAGCAATGAAGAAAGTTAAATCGGGGAAAGCCCCAGGAATTGATGGAGTGTGTGGTGAAATGCTGAAGCATGGGGGAGAGATAGTAGTAGAATGGATGTGGAAGATGTGCAGATTGGCCTGGGAGGAAGGTAGAGTCCCGGAGGATTGGAAGTCAGGTATAATTATTCCCTTGTACAAAGGAAAGGGGAAAAAGAAGTGTGTGGTAATCATAGGGGCATTTGTCTTCTTAGTATAATAGGAAAAGTGTATGGTAGGATACTTATAGACAGAGTTAGAGAAAGAACAGAGAAATTAGTTGGAGAAGAACAGGGAGGCTTTAGGAAGGGAAGAGGTTGTGTAGATCAGATATTCATTCTTAGATCTTTAGTGGAAAAGTTTCTAGAGAAGGGAAAGAAGTTGTATGCGGCTTTCATGGATTTGGAGAAAGCATATGAGAGGATGGATAGACAAGGATTGTGGAAAGTGTTAAGAATATATGGAGTAGATGGGAAGTTGTTGAACTGCAGTGCGTGTGGATGGTGAACTAAGTGAATTTTTCTCTTTGAAAGTTGGTTTGAAACAGGGATGTGTCATGTCTCCATGGTTGTTCAATCTGTACATGGATGGGGTAATAAAAGAGGTACAAGGTAGGGTAGTGGATGTTGGAGTGGCCCTGGTGAGAGAGGATAGTGTTTGGAAACTCCCTGTACTGTTGTTTGCAGATGATACTGTGTTGTTGAGTGAAGATGAAGGGGAGCTGCAAGGCTTGGTGGATGAGTTTGAGAGAGTGTGTAAGAAACGGAACCTAAAGGTGAATGTAGGGAAGAGTAAAGTGATGGTCTTTGAGAGAGGTGAAGTTAGTGAATGTACAGCGAGGTTAGATGGTGAGGAATTGGAAAATGTGAGTACGTTTAAGTATTTGGGTAGTGTGATGAGTAAGGATGGAGGTTTGGAGGGTGAAGTGCTTGAAAGGGTACAGCAGGGAAGAAAGGTTGCTGGTTCCTTGAAGCAGTGATAAGAAACAGGGAAGTGAGCATGGAAGTGAAAAAGTTACTACATGACAGTATTGTGATACCAACTCTAACGTATGGAAGTGAAGCTTGGACATTGTTGGAAGGACACAAGTCAAGAGTGAGAGCAGTGGAAATGAGTTATTTAAGAGGAGCCTGTGGAGTCACGTGGAGAGACAGGCTGACGAATGAGGATATAAAGGAGCGTTGTGGTGTGGATGTGGATGTGATAGGAAGCGTTGTGAGGAACACACTGAGGTGGTTTGGCCATGTGGAGAGGATGGAGGGTGAAAGACTGACGAAGAGAGTATGTGAGTGAGGTGGAGGGGGGAAGAGGGAGGGGGAGGCCGAGGATGAGATGGAGGGATGGGGTGGAGAGGTATATGAGAGAGGGGGGTGTGAGTTGGGAGCAGGGCAGTGAAATGGCGGGGGACAGGGCGACTTGGAGGCGATTTGTTTGTGGCCACCTCAAACGGGATTGAGGCGTCTGGCAATAGATAGATAGATAGACTTTAAAAAATTGCTGGTACAGTATGTGTTGGTGGCATCATCCACTTTGTTTTTTTTTTTTTTTGTTTTTTTAATGCGAGGACAAAGGAATCATAGGCTAAGCCCGTTTTCCTTCACCTTTATTATTTTCATTCTGTCATGGTGGTAGGTGGTGGTGACCATCATCCACTCACTTAATGTAGTGCTGCCTACTTCGTCCTTAGCCTTTATCGTTCTTTTTCTGTGCCTGCCCTCCTGTCTTCCTCTTTCTCCCATCTTTCATGTCATTTCTTATTGTTTTTCTTTCTTTTACATGTGTCTTTACATTGAGTGACAAGCCAAATGGTTTCCTGCAAGCCAAGAAACCATTTGCAATGCTGGGTGGTAACCATTTAACCAAACCATACATGCTCCCTACATGTCAACAAGTGGGTTGGTGAAGGGTTAGTGCCCCTCTCCATAAAACAAATAACTCAAAATCAAATGGCCACTTCTTACGGGATTATGGCATCTGGCAGTAGTAGTAGATAGATTCTGTGTCTGCCCACCTCTCTTCCTATTTCTCCCATCCTTCCTGTCACTTTTTATTTCTCATCTTTCCACTTCAAGTGACTCTACACCAAGTGACAGGTCTAATGATTTCCTGTAACCCAGGAAAGCATTTACAATGCTAGGAGGTATCCATACAACCAGATAGCAGGGTGATGTGGAAACTTCTGTAGTGCCCATGTTAACTGGCTGAAGAATTGCACTTGTGGCATCTATCCATGAACCAAACCTCCATACGTCCTGTGCCTCGCCGTGATGAGGTGCTGTTTGTTGCAAGAGAACAACGATTCGCTGCACGGTATGGCTCTGCAGGGGTGGTTGCTTGCCTGCCTGTGGTTGTTGGGTCTGCTTGGCCAGACAGACTGTGTTTTCTTAGCAGCAGCAGTAACCTTTAGGAATAATTGGTGAACTTAAATACTGTGTAATTGATAAATACTCTATGCTACACAATATGCTCCAAGAACATAAGAATTTATGTGTGATTAATACCATCGAGGACACTATGTATCCCACTCTTTATCTGATATAAATTATTGAGAGACCATCCAGGTAGGTCATTGCAAAATAATATGCTTGAAGCTCTACCTTGATTCAGGAACTGCCCTTAATACCATGTTATATTTTCATTGTATCAGGTTTCTTTTGTAGCATTTTTGATTATTTTGTTAAGTTGATGTTATTATGTACTTGTCAGTAAGCCCTTATTGAAGGTCAAGAATGTGCACAAGCAAAATGCTACTTGAATTCATTTGGGTTTAAGTAAAAGATGCTTCTGGCTTGTGGGGGGGGGGGGAAACTTCAAAGCCACTTTATAATGATTGACAATCAACTGTTAAGTCAAGAAATAGTTAATTCATCGACATCATAATAAGACAACTTTAAATAGGACTAATTGTATTCATGTATGTATACTTGTGTGTGCAGGTTGCGGTGTCATATCACGACCTACAGCCACTGGGAGTTGAGAAGCTGAGAAGTTCACGGCTGGTGGTGAAGGCTGAGGCTGTACTTGAGTCTGGCTCACGAAATACAGTTCTGGAAATTGAGGTGGGTGGGTTATTTTGGTTGAGATGGGTGTCGGTACAGAGACTGTTGTTCTAATGTTCACTCTCATGGTTGCATCTTTTTTCGTATTCATTTAAAACTAATTCCAGCCAATTTTACTCCACTGAAATTGACTACAGTGGGGCACCAATTTTCGCGCCTAATTGGGTCCAAAAATAATGCGCGAAAGTGGAATTAGCGAAAGTTGGGGCATTGTCTTTATGGCAAAAAGGCTAATTGGTTCCCGGTTATCCTAAAGTAATATTAGATTTTCATTTTCACTTGCATTACAGTACATCAAATCACTATTGTACATTGCATTGTGAGATACAAACAATAAAAACTGTACAGTACACATTATATGAGGAGAAACATACCACAGAGACCAGGTTGAGGTGTTTAATGGATGTTGGGGGTAAGTATCCGAGGCGCGTGGCGGGCTTATTTAGCCACGCCAGACGTATTGGCCTTTCCTCCCGACTTTGAATGTCCCGGCCACTTTTTATCACCACCACTGCCTCCCGGCCCTCCCCCCACACCACCAGGCTCTCCCCCCACACCACCAGGCCCTTTCCCCACACTACCAGGTATAGTAGAGGCCATTGAACCGTGAGAATCCAACACAATGGAGCTAGCACGCTCGTACACAATGGCGGGAATGGGTGGACAGTGTTGACATGACGTCATTGAAGATGGCGGTGGGTTTCGGGCGGGCGGTGCAGGAAATTCAAAGTTCAAAATATTGTCCCAAACCCAAAATTTGTGCGCGAAAATCGATTATTTTCAAGCGAAAGTGGAAGTTAGGGAATATTTGGTGCATGCCGCGAAAGTGGATTCCGCGAATCCTGCTGTAGCGAAAGTTGGTGCACTACTGTAGAGCAGTGGTTCTTTGCTTAAGGGGGTGCCTTCCTCCAGGGAGGGCACAAGGTCCCAAAGTGAAATTAATGATTGGCTTGAAAAAGTCAATATCTGTCACGATTAGCCTTCTTTTTATATTCATTTCTTATTTTGTCTGCTTCAGCCTCTGAAATATGTTTATCTTTGTACCAGTGTGAGATACTGTATGTGTTTCTGTCCTGTATCTGTCGCCTGGTCACGTCTATGCTCTCTCTTCATTGTTTTGGCCATCTCAGGAACAAAATAAAGAATCCAAGAAGTCTGATACCAAAGGGTAGACCATACCAGACAAATTTTTTAGTTCAAGTATCAGGAAGTTTTGCTGTCATCAAAACTGGTTTCTGATTCCTGGTTTGTACACAAGTACTGTATATACAGTATACAGTAAACCCTCATTATACGATAGGGTTCCGTTCCTGAAAACCCCATCGTAAAGCAATCCATCGTATAGCAATCCCATTATAACATGGAGTCAGTGGGGATACGTTCCCAGACGTGCCTAAACTCTCACATACACACGCCTTAGCACTCACATACATGAAATATCCTTATGTTTAAACATTTAAATTGACACATTAATAGTGAATAAAGAGAAAAAAGCATGAAATCTACAGTATACAGTAGATCTTACCTTTACTGAAGCAAGCAACAGTTGTTTATGTGGTTCCTAGACAATTCACCATGAAGTTGACAATTCGTCGTCATAATATGGACATTCCCCGTCAGGACAATTCCCCGTCATTCTATAAATATACTTATTACTGATTAACTGATACGTTAATAACTAATTCTCAGGGGGATCTGTCAAAGTCTGTTTTCATTCAATAGCATTGGCTTTGGATATCATTTATAAGTTACACTTTTAGACAATATTTAACTTGTTTCTACCTTGCTGTAGTTGACTTTGAATTATGTTCTAGCATCACCCACAGCTGTTTTCATTAATTTCCATTGGTACTACAACATCCTGGGTATATTTTAAAATGACTTTGAAGAGGTACAAGTACAGTACTAAAAAACTAGTGTACTTCCTAAATAAACTGATATGAAAATAAACGACGGGGAAACATCCTGACGACGAAAAGTCCCGATGGCGAATTGTCTTGTTATTGTTGTGATGGCGAATTGACTTGATGGCGAAATATCCCGAAACATTTATATAGACGTAACATGAAGATTATTTGTATAATTCCAAAGTATGTCGATCGTTCACTTAAGGTAATTAGGCATTTATATAAATGCCAATGTCTCGTATGTAGCCTTATGCTAAGATGAAGGATCGATCATAAATCAGCTGATTCACGTTTCAATATATTATTATTTTTCATTTAATGCCCATGATTTGATGCCATATTTTACATTTACTATATAAACAATAAACCACCATCACTTTTATAACTTACATAATTAAAAAACTAGTGTACTTGCTAAATAAACTGATACGTAAATAAATGATGGGGAATCGTCCTGACGGCGAATTGTCCCGACTCAGCCTCACAGCCCTCACTCATCAATGTCAGAACTGCTTGGCTGGGCAGGGCTGGCTGGCTGGGCAGGGCTAGCTAATAAGGCTGGACCTTTGGACAAGTGTGTGTGGTCTAATGCTGACAGTGTGAGGACGTTTTTGTTGCGTTTGCACATTCGCTCTTCACTGAGCTGCGGAGATTCATCGTTGTTGCAAATCGTTCCCATTGTATAGTGGGCATAGGGTACTAAATTTTTGACATTGTATAAGCAAAATATCGTACAAAGAGGCATCATATAATGAGGGTATACTGTATATATATATATATATATATATATATATATATATATATATATATATATATATATATATATACATACATATATATATATATATATATATATATATATATATATATATATATATACATACATATATATATATATATATATATATATATATATATATATATATATATACATACATATCCATCATCCAATTTTCCATGCCCCATGAGGAGCATAGGAGCCCGGGGCTAAGCAGTTGGTCCCGACATTTAAGATGAGAGTGACCAGCCTCACTCATCCCCGAGTGGCATTACATGAGCAATCAACCCCAACCATCCCTTGGATATAAACCTTCACCGGCTCAATCCGACTGGAGCGCAGTAATTACCCACTAAACCACCAGGCGCCAAAATTTGGTTATATGGTTACCACCCAGCATAGTAAACGGTTTCCTGGTGTACAGGAAATCATTTGGCTTGTCACGCAGTGTTGAGTCACCCACAGACGGAAGGAAGAGGAAAGAATGAAGGAAAGAAAGACAGAAGAGGGAGTGTAAAGTTACCCGTACGCAGAAGGACAAGGAAAGAATGAAGGAAAGGAAGACAGAAGAGGATGGAAGGAAAGAAGGATGGAGGAGAGGAAAGGGCAGACACCCGACAGCAGCACCATATATATATATATATATATATATATAGATACAGACAGGGTGATTAAAATTTTTTTTTTCATAAATTTGAGGACATATTCTATCTATTCTATCTATCTGTTGCCAGACGCCTCAATCCCGTTTGGGGTGGCCACAAACAAATCGCCTCCAAGTCGCCCTGTCCCCTGCCATTTCACTGCCTTGCTTCCAACTCACACCCCCCTCTCTCATATACCTCTCCACCCCATCCCTTCATCTCATCCTCGGCCTTGACTTTATTACTCTATGACGTTTCTGGTGAATATTTGTAATTTTGGAGATATTAGATGTTTCAAGTTATCAGAAACTAAAAGTGTCTCGGGAGTGAAAATGAATATCTTGCAGCTAACCCAGGGCAGGAAGGCTAGGCCAACACATGAAAATGCAGTTAGAATATTGGTTCTGAATCGCTCTATGAATTCAAGTTTTCGAACGTTCAACACATTATTATTATTGGTGTTGTTGTTGTTATTATTATTATTATTAATTATTAGTAATCCCTCAATTATCCTGACATTATAGAGCGAAAGGCATTTCCGGGTCATGGCAACATCCGGATAATGAACACTATTCCCCTACCACACCCAGACCCTACCTATACCCACCTCCAGCCTCTACCAAACTTATTTCTACAGTACCTGTGCTAAATTTGGTAGTGTTTTCCAGTCTTTCAGGCATATTTAGACATCAGACCACACGTAGGCATGTCAAAAGTGATGGTAAACACCAAGAAAACCATGCAGAAAAAACACTGAAAACCATAAAACACCCACCCTAAATGCTACTGTATGTACAATCCCTCTCCTTCTTCTGGTAGTGTTTTCAGGTGATTCTGGCATATTTTGGCATCAAAACGTACATAGGAATATCCTAAATAATTTTCAACACCTGGAACACCATGGGGGGGAAAAAAAAAAAAAAAAAAAATCCTACCTAAACACTACTGTATGTACATTACCCCTCCAAATTTGGGTAGTGTTTTCAGGTCATTCTGGCATATTTTGGCATCAAAACACACCTAGGAATATCCTAAATAATTTTCAACACCAAGAAAACCATGCATAAAAACCACTGAAAACCAAAAAACACCCCACCTAAACACCACTGTATGTTCAGTACCTCTCCAATTTTTTGGCAGTTTTCAGGTCATTCTGCTATATTGTGACCTCAAAACACATAGGAATATCCTAAATAAATTTTAGCACCAAGGAAACTATGAAAGGAGCCTAAAGCTACCTGCTGAAAAACATTTGGTTGGGGTACTTACCATCCAGAGCACCGCTGCCACGCTTCATAACCCTGCCACCTTCAGCAGGTTGTTCCGTGTGATTTAGTGGCAAACACTAGCGCCTAACAGAGGTCAAAGAACTCGTCCTCATCATCCTCAACCTTCTAGAGATGGGTGATGACCGGTGATGTGCAGTGCAGTGATGGTGGCCTACCCACCTCAGGAGACTCCAAAGATAGCCGCAAACTTACGTCTAACGGAGACTCAACGGCTGTTGACGTGCACAGTTGTGCATCCGAAGGTGGAGACGGGAAACAAGGTGGTGGTGGTGGTGGTGATGAGAACGGGCTGGTACTCGTGGGAGTTGCAGACGTGAAGAACGAGTCGATCTTGGTCTGATGGTAGGACCAACGATTCTGCTGGAGGATAACAGTGTCCTGGACTGCCTGCAGCTCCATCGCCAGGCTGAGTGGCACCAACTCTCTGTCACTGTACTGATGCTTGGCATACTCCAGCATCCCTTCCAGGTATCCACGGGGACACTGAGATGAGGGAGTGAAGTTGTGGAGGGCTGCGAGTCAGGGTCCTCAACCTCGTCGGTCCCACTGTCCTCTTCCGTGCCCACAGAGGCAGCAGCAGTGATCTCATCAGACATGGTCTGGTAGCCAGGATCGCCACCGTCGTCATCTGACCAATCCCGCACGTCATCGACGTTTCTCCTTTTCTCCTGCCTGTCTAAGGCAACTGTGGAAATCATCCACGTCAAAGCCCTCGAAGTCATGCTTAGCTTCAATTCCCTGCAGGAGACAAGAGCAACTGCTCTCGAGGGTTTTGACGGAGACTTCCTTCCACGTGTTTGCCCAGTTGAACACAGCAGACTTCATGTTGTAATGCCGAATATACTGCAAGGTCTGCTCCCCATGTGTGTCCTCCACCACATCCTCGTCCTTCAGCACCACCATCACCTTGTTGAGGAACCTCCGGTGGTACAGTCTTTTCGCAGCCATGATCACACTGTGGTCCATTGGTTGAAACAGAGCAGTCGTATTGGGTGGCAGGAACATGCACCTAATGTGCCCGTCAAAAGCAACCAAATCCTTCTCAGGAGCATTGTTTGGGAGCAGGAATGCCTTCACCTGGTTGCGAGCGATTCCAAGGACCTCCTATTGGTAATGGATAACCTCCTTAACCCCTAGGCGAAGGGCATGGGTTTACCTATCCACGTCCCAGAACCGGGTTATTTTCAGGATAATCGATTTTCCCCCAAATGTTTTTTTTTTTCATTACAAATCAATCACAAATGAGAAAAAACACATAAAAAGTGTGTACTTATTCTCTGGTGGCAATTTGGAGGTGGTGGTATGGTGTGAGGGAGCTGGTGTGTGGCAGCTGGGCTAAGCATGTTCAAGGTCATGGTGGTGTGTTGGCGGTATTAGTGGAAGGAAGAGGGCTGGATTACCTCACACCAGAATAAGTGTTGAGTGTGTATTTGTTTCTCTCACTAATTCGCAATGCCTTATGAACACAGTATTACAGCCAAAATAGCCAAAAAACACAAGAAAGTAACTAATAAAGATTGGCTTATTTTATGTTTTCCATGATACTTATTTTCTAACAAATTTATGTCTATTTATTTATTCACTATTATTTACACACTATTTACACATTATTTCACTGTTTTTAGTAACTCTTGACAGTATGATACTCTCCATACACTCTCCCTCACACCCCTCAGGGCCCCGTAGTAGCCTTCCCCACCACCCCACCCCTCCTGACCCCTACCCCAACCCTGAACTAGCATCAGCTGGTTCCAAGGCCACAATCTCCCTGTGCCGGCCTCCCACCACCCTCCACCACAGCGGGTGACCACCATGCATGTAACACAGACCACAACCCACGAGTACATGTTCAGTGACAGCGCCCATCTGCCTCTATATCGAAGGTCGAAAATCACGCGGCCACCTGGAAACACACACGCACCATATACACAAACATTCCTTCACAAGCCATGATGACAAAGAGTATCAGTACTGTAATTTCCGTAACATGAGCAAGCAACCTCAACCACCCCTTGGATATAAACCTTCACTGGCTCAATCTGACTGGAGCGCAGTATTTACCCACTAAACCACCAGGCTCCAAAATTTGATTATATTGTCACCACCGAGCGTAGTAAATGTTTCCTGGTGTACAGGAAACCATTTGGCTTGTCAACCAGTGTAGAGTCACCCACAGGCAGAAGGAAGAGGAAAGAATGAAGGAAAGATAGACAGAAGAGAGAGTGTAAAGTTACCCGTAAGCAAAAGGACAAGGAAAGAATGAAGGAAAGAAAGACAGAAGAGGATGGAAGGAAAGAAGGACGGAGGAGAGGAAAGGGCAGACACCTGACAGCAGCAGTACATCGAGTGAGTGGATGGTAAGAGCCCTCACCTATCACAGTATATGTATATATACATTAGGGTGGATCGTTTTTAGGGGGATTTTAATTTTTTTTCGGAAAGTGAACATGGGGAGTGTTATTTCTTTGGGAATTGGCCTAAAAAGCACCCCTATGAAATTTCAAAAATATTGTTCAATATTTTCAGGTGCCCCAAAGCATTAGTATTTTCATTTCATACCAAAATGTTGCATTTTCTTCATATTTTTACCTATACATTCCAAATGGTTTTGTTAACTGCATGTGGGTAGAATACTTGTTTGCACATTGGTTCATAAACAATGCCTATGATATTTCAATGTGTTTGTCATTTTTTTAGGGGCCCCAAAATAGTTATGAGGGGAAATTTCACAAACAAATAAATTTATTTAGTTTTTTTCTGTAATGTGGTATATGATATACAACAGCCTTTTGCTTACTCTAATTTCAGGTAATCATAAGACATTAAAGTTTGTTGCTGCTCTAATTCTAGCTCTTATTTGCAATTGAGCTGTCTTAGTAAATTTCAATTAATGAGAAATTAGAGTAACCCAGAACTCACCACGTGGAGGTAGCTGTTAAGGAGTTCCACCCTACCCCAACCCAACCACCCTACCTTATGAAGGCTATTTACTTTGGTATATACTGTTTTTTTGAGTCAAAATATGGCATGCGTTTGCGTGAAGTCAGTAGGGACCTGATCCAGCCATCTCTGCTCTCAGGGTCACAAACTGCCAAAGATGCCTCTGTCACAAGTTTAATGACTCTTTCAACTGCTTGGGTATGATTTGGGAATTTTTCATGTTCATAGAATTTTCCTGTCCTGATGTTGTCAGTAATGTCAGCATCTGAAAGGTGCATTGTCATGGGAGGTTCTGTTAGTTTGGTATTTTGCCAGTCAATCATTTCTGTATAATCTTGACAGTGAAATTTAAGTGTTGGAATTATGAACTGCCATACAACACCTTCTCGGACATCCTTTCTGGCTTTTAGGATACGCCGCCATCCAAGCTTACGCAATACCTCCTTCTCATCTTGAATCATTGCAGGCAACAGGTTCTCTGGGTGTGCAAAGTAAGCATTCCGCTAGTGATGATAATATACCACTTTTTACAAGTTGTTGGGGCACCTGAAGTATTTTATATTTTAGATCAATTTTCTTTTTAGGGCATATATACACCAAAAGGCACACAGTAAACATTACCAGTAACATGTATAAGGCTTCTAAAAATATATATAATATACATCAAATACTAATTTCTGATTAAGATACTCTTGACTTGGGGCACCTGTTAATATTTTCTGATTGTCTTAAGATTTTACATACTTAATATTGGCATCATTACGCAAAATAATAGCATACCCCACTCTAAAGTTTCACATTTTATTTTTTTTGATCCACCCTAATATATATATATATATATATATATATATATATATATATATATATATACTGTATATATGAGGCGCTGAGTTCATTACCGGGCTAAGCGCCAAAAGTACAAAATGCCAGACTATCTATCTATCTATCTATCTATTGCCTGACGCCACAATCCCGTAAGGGGTGGCCATTTGACTTTGAGTTATTTGTTTTACAGGGAGGGGCACTAACCCTCCACCAACCCACTTGCTGACATGGAGGGAGCACGTATGATTTGGTTATATGGTTACCACCCAGCATCGTAAACGGTTTCTTGGCCTACAGGAAACCACTTGGCTTGTCACTCAATGTAAAGCCACCTGTAAAGGAAACAAAATACAAAAGTACAAAGGTTGTAAACACAAATATGTGGAAAGGAGTGCACTGGTGAGTGACAAGTTTTATAAGATGTTGTATAGGTCTCCCCCATATTTGTGGGGGTTAGAGGACACAGAACCTTGCAACCGGAGGGGATTGCAAATTTTGAACGTTCCACCCAGAAAATGCCCATACAGTACCATGTTTCCCCTTTAAGCCCCTAAAAACCATTTCAGGGACCCGAAACCAGCACAAAACATCACAAACATACACTGTAATATTGTACAATGTGTTTAAAGTCTGGCAACTTCAAAACTTTGATATCTCGGTAATTGCTTGTGTTATTTCTATGTGTGTGTTTTTTTTAATGTAGCTTATGGTATTTTCTTCATTGCAATAACCTCTGTTTTGCTCTGTCTATCATTAATCATGATGATATCGTGTGACGAATTAAAATTTTGCCCCCCACTGCTGGACCGATCAGCCAAGGATTTTTTTTTTTTTTTTTTTTTTTTTTACAACAGAGGAAGGAAAAACAAATGAATAAAAAAGAAAAACAAATCCATGCACCAGATTGCTGGTGTCCTTTGTTCATAAAATATCTGTAACAGTTTGACTTTAACAGCAGTAGGTTGAAGTTTGGAGGGAAACAACTCTGGGGAAGCGAGTTCCAGAGAGATGCAGTTCGGAGAATGAAAGAATTCTGATAGACAGAAGTTCTGCAGTATGGCTGAGTGACATTCCAGTCATGAGCTGCCCATGTAGCACAAGGGAAGGTATGGAGAGGTGGCACCATGGACGCAACTTCGTCTGAGCATTTGCTATAGAAATATCTGTAAAATAATGCAAGGGAAGCATCATTCCTTCTTACTTGTAGGGGAGGTAGTTTATTAGTAATAGCTGGGTTATTTATAATTCTAACAGCTTTGTTCTGAATTTTGTCTACTTGTTTTAATGCAACCTCTCCACATCCACTCCACAAGGGTGAGCAGTATTCAAGCTGAGAGCGCACATGACCCTTATAGATTATAACTAACTGCTTGTCAGTGAAGAAGTTATGGACTCTGTACGATAATCCAAGTTTCTATGAGGCTACAGAAATACATCATAAGATATCAATAATATATTAGCATAATGTCCAAGGAGTGTCATACTGTGATAAAATCGAAGTTCTAGGACATAAGTACAGTATTATTATTTTCACAATAATAGCAGCTGAAAGGTCGGAAACTTTGTGCGTGTTTTTCACGGAGTTTTTAACCACCAATAAACATGAACCACATCACAAACATCAAGAAAAATATATTAAATTATTATATTGCTGATAATGATATAAAAGTAAGACAGCATTCAATGTATGAGGACATTATTAGAAAACCCCTGTAACCTGAATGATAAAAAAATGAACCTCTAACCTGAATAAAAAACAAAAAAAAAAACACTGCCACGAGTACCAGTAACTTCACAAACACAATGGCAATAATAATAATAGTAATAATGGATAAAAAATATTATAATAATAATAATGAGAAAGCAGCAAGTTACTGTACACTACAGCTGCTGGTGGGAGTAGTGTCAGGTGTCAGCTTATTGGCTAACTGCAGTGCAACCTGACTGTCTGATTGGCCAGCTTCAAGGGAGGGTAAGGAAAGGGGCTGGGATATAGCCTGGTAATGCTCTCACATTCGCTTCAACACCACGGTGAGTCGACACAAGGAACATAGGAAAGGCTGAACTCATAGGAAAAGTGACCATACAGCTGGCAGAATTCTGGACCCAGTTGGCTGCCTTGAGCACTAGTGTGGAACCAGACTGTTTTTTTTTTTGCTGCATGGCACGACGGCGCAGCACACATGTCTACTTAACCAGGATTTTGACCCCTTTGTAGGTTGTTTCTTAGCACTTTTTTACTTCCAACTTACAGAGGGATGGTTTAGCTACTTGTTGGTGCGTGTAGGTGCTTGGCGGCCATTTTGGCGCTTAGCCCGGTAATGAACTCAGTGCCTCATATACTGTATATATATATATCATTTTCATTTTGTTTTTGTTTTTGAAGGCTCCAACATGCATGCGTTGACCTTGATCACCTAATGGCGGCTCTCCATGCTGCACGATCTATTGCAGCCTTCCTGTTCAGTCCCTTAACCGTAAGATCACACTTAACCCATTCACTGCGTCAGTGATTGTTTACATGTACATCCCGTGTGCAGCAGTTTTCAAATATTTAGAGAAAAATATTAGAGAAAAAATAATACTGTATTGTCAAAAGATAGAGAAAAAAATCCTGAGTTCAGTAGTATGTAATACAACATAGCAAACAAAAAAATTACCTCTGAAACAGTTCCGTGAAGTAATAAATATTCCCTGTGCGGTGGTGCCAGGCAAACGATGTGTTATGGTTGCACTGTGTCGTCAGTGTCAATCTTGCGATCAGATACAGTGTAAATCAGCATCTGAACCATCACTGTCATCATCTAACAGCGTATCACTATCATCACTACACTCATCCAGAGATTTCATTCAATATTTGCATGGGCTACTGCTAGCGGCAGCATGGAGATTTCGTACCATTACCTTCGGCATTTTGTAGGTAACTGAGCTGAGCTCTGCTCCTCGTAAAAATGCATAATATTATGTATGGCAATATTCTGTAGGGTGCCATGAGTTGCTAGCTGCTTTATTTCATACCATTTTTGATGGTGGAATTTTTGAAACAGGAAATCATATGTGATACAGCCGCAGTCAGAGCCATTTGGACTCAGATATCATATATGATACAGCCGCAGTCAATGACCTCGTCCCACGTCTTTCTTGGTCAACTCTTCGCAGCTCAATCCTCAATATTAACACTTTTCAGCTTCTGCACCCAGTTATCATCCCCCATCCTCTCCACATGCCCAAACCATCTCAATCTACCTCTCTTCATTGGAACTCCAACACACTACAGCCATCCTACCTCTCAACTCTTCCATCGTAAACCCAGCCCCCCTAGGCATTCCACGCAGGGACGCGCTTCACATCCACCTAATCATTGTCATTTCTACATGTCTGAGCCTGCGAATATCCTCCTCCTTTACTGCCCAGGTCTCACTACCATACATCATTACACTCCTGACACATGTTGCATACAAAAACCCCTTAGCACGTAAGGGGAGTCCTCTCAATGTCAGGAGAGACAACAGCTCCCTGAACTTCTTCCCACCACTTCTCACCCTGGCCACAGAGCTAGCTCCTGCCCCACCTCTAGCACACAACATGTTTCCCAAATAACAAAACACTTCCACACACTCAAGAGACTCACCAGCAAGTTCAATCCATTCACGCCTGACAATCTCCACCTGCTCTCCCCGACACGCCTCACACATAAAATCAGCATTATCTCGCAGTCTACCTCTGATACCACAACATATTTTCTGCACCCATTTATCACAAACACTACACAAGATGGAATTACTTCCCATGCCCTTGTGGCAAACTGCACGTGGCACCACTTTCACTTTGTGGACATAACACTCTCACTGCTTTCATTTCTGGACATACCACTCTCCCGCCACTTTCACTTTCTGGACATACCATTCTTCCACTGCTATCACTTTCTGGACATACCATTCTTCCACTGCTATCACTTTCTGGACATACCACTCTTCCACTACTTTCTGGAATACCACTCTTCCATTTCTTTAACTTCCTGAACATATCACTCTCTTACTGCTTTAACTTTCTGAAGATACAACTCACTCTGCTTTCACTTTCTGAACATACCACTCTCTCACTACATTCGCATTTTGAACATGCCATTCCACTGTCTCACAACTTTCACTTTCTGAACATATCACTTTCCTACATATGAAGTATGCTTTCACTTTCTGAACATATCACTTTCCTACATATGAAGTATGCTTTCACTTTCTGAACATATCACTTTCCTACATATGAAGTATGCTTTCACTTTCTGAACATACCACTCCCACATCTGAAACACTTGTGCACAGTACTGGAGTGAGGAATATGTTTCATAACACCAAAAAAGATTTCATATAATTGACACTGTAATTTAGGGAAACTGGCACATCAGCTTTATTAGCACCATTTGAGCTTTAATAGGCAATATTCCTATAATTTACACTGCATAAAATTGAAAGAATTTAAAAAAATGACAGTGAGGACATACTGTACAAGAATTCAGTGGATGATGCTCAGTAATCCTTCTGCTGCCCCAACAGATTCCACAGGTTAATTCGGAGGATGAAGAGAATGAGTTCCTGGAAGAGTCACTGCAGTACAATAAACGTCTGGAAGCATATCAAGCAGAGTACCCAAACTTTGATCTCAAGGACTTTGAATATGAGTACAATTTTGACTACGATATGGGATCACGCTTCCTAACACAAGATGAGCTGGTGGAGAAAAAGCTGGAGCTGTTCCTGAGCAATCAGCAATTTAAGGTCAGGTGCAGGTGTTTGGGTTTTAATTATTCTACATCAGTCCATTATTGTACAGCGTTCTGTTTTTCTCATAAATTTATTCTTTTAGTTCCTGATGTATTAAGCAGAGCCTTGTGATAAAGTAAATTTTGGTGGTGGTATGTTACCATGTTATTCATATATTTAAAGATTGCCTGCTGTAACCTGATAGATATAATCCCCTCATTTGCACCTTAATGCCCTGTTATAGAAATACCGTGAGAAGGGTGTGTTCCACTTAACGGTACATGTGCCGGACAAGACAGCACGATTGTCGCTCACTGCAGCCTACCAAGATGATGAAGGAGCCGTTGCATCAGCCAGTGCTAAGGGCATTGCTTATTACTCTCCCAATGTTAGTTTCTTGTAATTTCTTTATTTAGTTATCTGTGATGTATATTTCCTCTAGTAAATATATTTATCTTTTGGAGTTATGTCAATGTTTATTGCAAGAAAACCATAACTGTCAAATTTATCACAGTGAAACTATGGTCAGGGTGGCTTATGCAAGCACGGAACAGTGTCATACAAAAATGTGTGTTTATGAGTAACAGTGTGCACTAAGCTCTCAATTATCCAATAGCACATTATCCGGAATACATCATTATCCATCACAGCAAATGGCTGCATTTATTTAAATTCCTTGGGGAGCCCCCAGATCAAAATATGTCATTTGTTTTGTCACCCAAACTCAACTTCCTGGAAACCTTACTCAAAATTTAGAATTCTGGCTCACATCAGATGGCTAGATTTTGATCTTGTTACCATACAAACAGAATCAGACAGATGCATGCAGAATATGCTTCACATGCACTTTGCACATGAGAGCTTTTACTTTGTGTGTGTGTGTGTGTGTGTGTGAGAGAGAGGAGAAAGAAAGAGAGAGAGAGTGAGATCAGTGCAGATACTGTGTATGCAAGTTTGTGATTTGAGGACTGAATACATTTCTACTTTTATAGGTCCTAACTTCACTGAAATGAACAAACAAAAATATCTTGCTGAGTTCAGTTCATGTCTTTTTCAATATTGTGGAAAGAAACATTGTATTTATACAGAAGATCAGCATGCAAGGATTCCTTGTATATCATTATGATCACCTTTTTTCTTCAGGAAAAATTGCAGCGGGCCCATAATTACACAGAAATTTCATCCCGCTTGCGTCTCCACTACTTGATTGAGAGAGAGAGAGAGATAGAGCAAAACTATCTGTCTATCTATCTATCTATCTATAGCCCGATGCCCTAATCCCGCAAAGGGTGGCCGCAGACAAAACGCCTCCAAGTCACTCTGTCACCCACCATTTGACTACCCTCCCCCCAACTCACCCCCCCCTCCCTCATATACCTGTCAACTCCATCCCTCCACCTCATCCTCGGTCTACCCCTCCCTCTCCCTCCCTCCACCTCACATATATACACTCTCTTAGTCAGTCTTTCATTCTCCATTCTCTCCACATGTCCAAACCACCTCAGTGTAATTATTTTGTCAGGTGCACAAGGCTGATATTTTCCTGTTTGGACTTATGCAAACATCGTCCTGACCACTGATAAGTGGCTAAGTGGCTTGGGAAGGTGGGGGACAGCTTATATTATTTTCCACTTTTATTTTTCTCTTTCTATCCCTTTCTGTTATAACCTTTGGATGTTAATAGAGAGAGGGAGAGAATTATCCTCTATATTCGATGGAGAGAGAGAAAGAGAGAGGGGGAGCAAAACTACTGTAATTCTTCTGTCAGGCACACAAGGATTTGCCTGCTTGAGCTTTTGTAAGCCTTGTTTTGGCCACTGATAAGTGGTGGGGTGGAGTGGGGGATGCAGCTTTTACCATTTTCCCCTTCTACAGTATTTAAATTTCTTTCTATTCTTTTCCTCTATATCCTTTGGATGTAACTCAGAACTTAATAAAAGAGAAGGATAGTGGTAACATGAGGAAAGGAGAAAAGAGGAGGAGGAAGTGTAGGAGAAAAATAGAGAGGAGGAGAAAAGAGTGATAGATAATGTTGTGTCATTGTGAGCTTTTATAATGGAAAAACATTACTGCATACACAGGACTGGTTTGCATGGTCATCATCATCATCTCCCGGACCTCCTTTCCCACCCTAAGGCAGGGTGAGGAATATCAATGTCCAGACAGCCCAAATTTGCCCAGTCCAATGGGCCATACTTCCATTAACTCATCATTCAAGCCCCTGGAATCCTGACTCTATCGGATATGCCCAAAACATTCACCATGTTCTGTAGCTTCACAAACATGTCTGAGTCAGTCTGGATGCTGCCACGTTAAAAAGGGGTGCCAAATCCCTGATCATGCACCTCTCCTCACAACAGTATCCAGCCAGCTCAATCTCTTGTCAGTTCCCTAGCCTCACTGACTTCCAAACCTCTCTTCCTCACACACCCATCCACCATATCTCTCCACCTTCTCCATGGCCTACCTCGCCTCTTCCCTCCTTCAGATTCGCTCAGATATACCTTTTTCACCACACTGTTGTTATCCATTCTCTCCACATGACCATACCATCTCAGTACACTCTCTTCATTACTGGTGTCCACCGACTTCCTCACTCCACATCTTTCACGAATCACATTATTTCATATCCTATCCACCCTCTGTACTCCACATACATTCCTCAGCAGTCCCATCTCCACTGTTCATACTCTTGACTTTACATTTTCATGCCACACCACAGTCTCACATTCATATGTTAAAGTTGGCACTAACACTCCTTCATGCAAGCCTCATACAGCTACAACACTGAAGCCTTTGTTTCTTATCAAGGCCTTCATTGCACCAGCTACTTTTCTTCCTTGTGTCGCTCTCCACTTCTTTTGCACGTTTTCCTTTCTTTTCTATCACTGTACCCAGGTATTTGAACTCTCTCACCAGCTCCAGTCTCCCTCCATTCACTGTAACATCACACTGGGAGTCTCTTTCTCTCTCAGTAACCATCACTTTACTCTTTTCTACATTTTCTCTCAAGGCACGATGCTTACAGACATCAGCAAAACTCTGCACTAGCCTACTAAGTTCTTGTCTGGTATTTGCAAGTAGTACTGCATCATCAGCATACAACAAATTTGAGATATTCCATCCATCACTATTCATTACTAACGCCATCCCCCTCTCCATTACTCGTGTTTCTACTTCTCTCATCACCCTGTGCATATATATATTGAACAGCCATGGGGACATCACACAACCTTGTTGCATGCCCACACCGATCGTGAACCATTCGCTTAGATGCCCATTAACCCATACACATGCTTCACTACAATCAAAAAACTCTTGACAGCACCTAGCAGCTTACCATCTACACTGTACCCCTAGTTTAACAAGTGACTGTGGAAACTGGTTACTGTAGGAACCGGTATTGGGTAAGCATGGAGACCTTACTGTATGAGGTCTGTCCAAAAAGTATCAGACTGTAGACTCTAAAAGAATAAATAACTGTTGAGTTACATCATTTATCCCCCTTTAAGTAGACCCCTTCTGACTTGACACACGTAGCCTAGTGTTATTTCCACTGCCTGCAACATTTTTCAAAATCGGTTTTGGGTACCGTATTTCCCAGTGTATAGTGCACTCCAGTGCATAACATGCAACCTAGTTTTCAAGAGATTTGGAAAACAACTAGGCCTAAGCCTAGTCTAACAAGAACATGAGGTTGCAGGACTTCTACCTACCTTATCACAGTGTTTCGTTGGATACTTATTGTGCTGCTCGTAACAAGTTTATTACTTTACAAACAATAGCACTCTAATTTCAAATGAACCAGTACCTGTATAGTTTCATGGTATGTGTGAAATCCCAGAGGAAAAAAATGTTGAACCGCTTGAAGCAACCGCCATATGGCATTTGTTTTGGCCTTACATACCAGCAGTGTTGCCAAGGCTGGCAACAATTCCGTTGTAACTCAGATGTCATATTCCGTTGTTCTGTTTCCTTAAAAGCAAAGGATATTGCAACTACTTCACATGTACTCATGTAACTTCATTATTTTCAATATTAAATTTTTCAGACAAATCTGTTTAGGAGACGAATTTCCTATCTGATATGGGTGTAACGGTATAGTGCTATAGTTTAGCGTGTTTTAAAGTTGAGCTTAGCACTTTTTAAGGTTGCTATTTGGCAGCACTTTCCATAGAGTTGGTGGTAAACAGTACATTCAGAACATCATCGGTCTTGTGAAAAGCAAAAGTATTGATGCCCTGACAGTACTTTGATAAAGATTGATGAATTGTTCACATTATGATAACATAAGAGTACAGGCCTAGTGTAAACATGGCCATGAGACAGTGAAGGATAAAAAATAATATGGAAGTAAGCTTTCATCAGTGTCAGGAAGACCTAGCCACTTCTGGGTTCGACTGTGGCCCGTCCCTTCCCTACTAAAATAGGTAGCTTTGTTGTATAATGTGCAGGACATACTTTGAGAGAATTTTTTTGTGTGAGTGTGTTAAAAAAATGCATGGTATATGCCAGGAAATACGGTATTTCCAGCAGGTTCTTTGTCACATTAGTCATGATCTCTTCTCTCAGATGAACGTTTCTCAAGACATGTTGGAGTGTGCAAATCGTGATCCAAACTTTCTGAATACTGTTATCACTGGAGAGGAGACTTAGGTGTACGGGTATGACCCAGAAACCAAAGCACAGTTATCCCAGTGGAAGCATGCAGGGTCACCTCAGCCAAAAAAAGCACGACAGGTCTGCAGCAAGGGGATATACATTCACATGTTGCCCTTTTTTTTTTTTTTATCACTGTGGTGTTGTGCACCATGAATACACACCAGAAGATCAGACTGCCAACAAATATTACTACCTCAACTTTATCTTTCATCTTCGTGACGCAGTTCGGTGGAAGAGACCAGACCTTTGGAAAGCAGCAAGTTGGAAGGTACATCATGACTCAGCCCCTGCCCATTTTTCTCAGCTGATTCAGGAATTTTGGCCTGCAGATCTGGCAGGCTCCCTACTCACCAGACATGGCCCCATTCGACTTTTGGTTATTCCTCGAGCTTAGAACTCCACTGAAGGGTTCCTGATTTGAAACGAGAGAAGAGATCATGATGAATGTGACAAAGCACCTGCAGGAGATACCGAAAACTGACTTTGAAAAATGTTTCAGGCAGTGGAAAGAATGCTGGGTTATGTATGTCAAGTCAGAAGGGACCACTTTGAGGGGGATAAGTGCCCTAGCTCAACAGGTTAGCTATTTAGTTTTTTTAGAGCCTAAGTTTGGATACTTCCTTAACAGACCTCGTATGTGTGTTTTACATGCAACTAATCTTTGTTCTAGTTTAATATTGCATTACATGGCATTAAAGGAATAAGTTGATGGTGGTCAAACACCTAACCCCCTTTTTCCCCTAGGTTATTATGGTAGTCTGTTACACAAGTATCCACTTGATGATTTCTATAAACGTAGCAATTCATAACAATGGGACCCCCCTTGTATAGCAGTTACATTTTATATTTAAACACTTATACAGTACAGGTACAGGGTTTTATAGGGGGTTAGACCCCTTTGGGAAGAGAAGTTGGGAGTAATAATTATCAATCCATCTCTACGTTGCCTTCTAGCACCCTCTTGGCCATTTTTTGCTGGATAATTGAGAATTTATTGTGCTTATGAGTTAACTGTAGAAAATGGTTACTTTAACCTGTTCATTGTAATCTCACAGAAACAGTACATTGGCATTGAAACCAGCAGCAAAAGTGTGACAGTTGGGGAGTTTGTGGTTTTCCATGTTCGCTCCAACTTCAACATGGGGTCCTTCAACTACCTGGTAAGGATGTACAGAGCATTGTCTGTTATTCATTTGTTGTATCATTTTTTATAGGTGAGCCAGGTTTCCTATCATTATTTTGAGTTTTGTGATGCTAAAAATGTGTTCATTGTAAGGTAAGGCTGTGGTAGTGTATGTTGATCCTGAAAAAGGGGTGAAAATGTTGGTGAATATTGAAGGATTGAGTATTTCCTTCAGTATTCACCAACATTTTCACTCCTTTTTCAGGATCAACATACACTACTACGGCCTTACCTTACAATGTGGTAACTGAAACAAAATGGAGAGGAGAAAGTGTGAGAGAATGGGAGTATGGTTGGGGTATATGTGCAGGAGTAGGTGAGAATAAGAAGTGTGTATACTTGTGAGTAAAAGATGGAAGAAGAGCATAAGACAGTATGGATCACTTGGGTCAAGGATTGTGTGAGTAAGATTGAAAGTTGGAATACAAATGTGGGCGATTGTGTGTGTGTATGCGCCAACGCAAGATCGTGCTACCAGAGTGAGAGAAGAGTTCTGGACAAATGTGGAAGTGTGCATGGAAAAGTTTGGAAGGAATGAGAGAATGTTTTTGATTGGTGATATGAATGGTAAAGTAGGGAATGTGAAGGTGGATGGAATAGTTGGTGAGTGGGGTGTGCCTGCTGAGATAGATGAGAATGGCAGTGCATTAGTGGACATTTGTGCTGGGTGGGGGTTGGTGATAGCCAATACCGTCTTCAGGCATAAAATGATCCACAGGTATACATGGCGAGTGATGAGAAGGGTGAGTGGTGAACTGAATTAAAGGAAGGCAATGATTGATTATGTGTGTGAGGATGAAAGGATGCGAAGATGTGTAATGGATGCAAGAGCTTATAGAGGTTGGGGGAGTGGACTTTCTGACCACTACTTGGTGGTGGCCAGAATTAGGATACAAGTAAGATGGAGAAATAGAAGAAGGGAAAGACGAGAGGAAGGAGTAGTTGCAAAGAGAGTGGAAAGGTTACAAGAGGATGAAAAAAAGGCAGAGTATAAGAGAGAAGTGGAGGAACGATTGGGGAAATATGAATTGGAGCAGATGGGGGACGTGGAAGGTGTGTGCAGGATATTTACAGAAGAAATATGTGCAGCATGTGATGTGGTGTGTGGGAGGAAGAGAAAACTGAGGGAGGGTGCAAGGAACAGCGTGGTGGACTGAAGAGGCGAGACAGGCTTTGGCACAAAAGAAGAAAGCATACAATGAATGGATGAGAAATAGGGGCGTGGAAGAAGTTGAGAGGCGGTAGAGAGAGTTATATGTAGAAAGAAAGAGAGAGGTGAAAAGATTAGTAAGAGAGAGTAAGAAGAGAGTGGATGAGGAAGTTGGAAGGAATTTGAGTGTAAAGTGGAGGAACTGTAAGAAAATGTTCTGGTAAGAGGTGAAGAGAGTAAGACAGGGTGGAAGTGAGGTTAGCAGGGGAGTGAAAGATAAAAATGGTAGATTACTAGTGGAGAAGGGAGAAAAAGTGAGCAGATGGAGAGAACACTTTGAGGAATTGTCGAACATAGAGGATGGAAGTAATGCGAGTATAAGTGGCTGGGGAATGGCTGGGAGAAGGAGGGAGGTGAGAAGACAGGAAGAAATCAGTAGGATAGAAGTTGTGGAAGCAATGAAGAAAGTTAAATTGGGGAAAGCCCCAGGAATTGATGGAGTGTGTGGTGAAATGCTGAAGCATGGGGGAGAGATAGTAGTAGAATGGATGTGGAAGATGAGTAGATTGGTCTGGGAGGAAGGTAGAGTCCCGGAGGATTGGAAGTCAGGTATAATTATTCCCTTGGACAAAGGAAAAAGGGAAAAAAGAGTGTGTGGTAATCATAGGGGCATTTGTCTTCATAGTATAATAGGAAAAGTGTATGGTAGGATACTGTACTGACAGAGTTAGAGAAAGAACAGAGGAATTAGTTGAAGAAGAACAGGGAGGCTTTAGGAAGGGAGGAGGTTGTGTAGATCAGATACTCATTCTTAGATCTTTAGTGAAAAAGTTTCTAGAGAAGGGAAAGAAGTTGTATGCTGCTTTCATGGATTTGGAGAAAGCATATGACAGGGTGGATAGACAATGATTGTGGAAATTATTAAGAATACATTGAGTAGATGGGAAGTTGTTGAATGCTGTGAAGAGTATGTATGATGGTGCTAAGGCTGCAGTGCGTGTGGATGGTGAACTAAGTGAATTTTTCTCTTTAGAGGTTGGGTTGAAACAGGGATATGTCATGTCTCCATGGTCGTTCAATCTGTACATGGATGGGGTAATAAAAGAGTTACAAGGTAGGGTAGTGGATGTTGGAGTGGCCCTGATGAGAGAGGGTAGTTTTTGGAAACTCCCTGTGCTGTTGTTTTTAGATGATACTGTGTTGTTGAGTGAAGACGAAGGGGAGCTGCAAGGCTTGGTGGATGAGTTTGGGAGAGTATGTAAGAAACGGAATCTAAAGGTGAATGTAGGGAAGAGTAAAGTGATGGTCTTTGAGAGAGGTGAAGTCAGTGAATATACAGCGAGGTTGGATGGTGAGGAATTGGAAAATGTGAGTACGTTTAAGTACTTGGGCAGTGTGATGAGTGAGGATGGAGGTTTGGAGGGTGAAGTGCTTGAAAGGGTACAGCAGGGAAGAAAGGTTGCTGGTTCTTTGAAAGCAGTGATAAGAAACAGGGAAGTGAGCATGGAAGTGAAAAAGTTACTACATGACAGTATTGTGATACCAACTCTAACATATGGAAGTGAAGCTTGGACATTGTTGGAAGGGCACAAGTCAAGAGTGAGAGCAGTGGAAATGTGTTATTTAAGAGGAGCCTGTGGAGTCACGTGGAGAGACAGGCTGACGAATGAGGATATAAAGGAGCGTTGTGGTGTGGATGTGGATGTGATAGGAAGCGTTAGGAGGAATACACTGAGGTGGTTTGGCCATGTGGAGAGGATGGAGGGTGAAAGACTGACGAAGAGAGTGTATGTGAGTGAGGTGGAGAGGGGAAGAGGGAGGGGGAGGCCGAGGATGAGATGGAGGGATGGGGTGGAGAGATATATGAGAGAGGGGGGTGTGAGTTGGGAGCAGGGCAGTGAAATGACGGGTGACAGGTATATCTGAGTGAATTTGAAGAAAGGAGGAGGCGAGGTAGGCCAAGAAGAAGGTGGAGAGATATGGTGAATGAGTGTGTGAGGAAGAGAGGTATGGAGGTTGATTAGGCTAAGGAATTGACAAGAGATTGAGCTGACTAGATAAATTTTGTGCAGAGAAGTGCATGACCAGGGATTTGGCACCCCATTTTAACATGACAGTGTTTGGATTGACTCGATCGGATAGGTATATGTGGAGCTCTAGTACGTGGTGGAAACCTTTTGGCTTGTCAGATGGAGCAATGATTCCGTGGACTTGAATGATGAGTGAATGGAAGCGTGGCCCACTGAACTGGGCAAACGTTGGCTGTCTGGATGCTGCTACTCCTCACCCCGCCCTAGGATGGGAAAAGAGGTCCGGATGATGATGGTGATGAATTATAATTTATTTTATTTATTTTTAGTCATTATTATTATTTTTTTTTAAGTATCTCATCCATATCATATTGGTATGTGTGCATCAGCAGTTACAGTGCATGCATACATACATACATACATTTATTTTATGTGTATTATGTTTTTCCACAGATCATGGCAAAGGAAATGATTCTGTATGCTGGTATGGAAGTGTTGGACTCATCCAGTTGGGCGAGTGTTAAGACTCTGTCCATACCAGTCAGTTCAGAAATGGCACCTTCATTCCGCATCTTTGTGTATCATGTTACCCAGAGCAATGAGATCATATCTGATGCCCTCACCATCCCTGTTGATGGTATATCTCGCCACAAGGTACTGTTTCAAGTCAGACTTAATGAGTAGTATTTTGTAAAAGAGCATGGCTGTTTCAGTGATGTCATCTTGGTGTTGTTCAGAGTTTTCATAAACAATATAGTCCAGTGATATTATTGTAGTGAATGGTATGAAAAATCCTTAAATACATTTCTTTTATGCATGTATTTTGGAGTGCCAGGCACAAAAATGACTGTGTATGATGGGGTTACTTCAAGTGAAAACCTATTACATACCGATTTGTAGTATATTGCTGTTGATTTAACATGAGTTCAATGGGGTTACATTGGGGGTCAGTGCCATGTAAAAAAAAAAAAAGAAAAAAAAAGAAAAGAAAAAAGGGGACTTGCCCTTGGTGCCCCCAGTAGCACCACACATTCCACTAGGGGTCGCATCCTTGCCAGGCATGATTTCTAAGTCACAAGTTTCAAGTAGAACCTGTTTAGTCCAGACAATAAGGGGGGAAGGGTTGTCCGGATCTTCCGATTGTCCAAACTATCAGTATGATCTCCAGCCCATACCAAAAACAGTTTCAACACACAGTATCTGTTCATCAGTTTCATTTATATGATGTGGTAGGTGGGGGCACTCACCATCCACTCACTCGATGTAGTGATGCTCTCAGGTGTCTGTCCTTTCCTTTCCTCCTTTCTTCTTTCTTTCCTTCCTCTTCTGTCTTTCTTTACTTCAATCATTCCTCGTCCTTCACCTATGGGTGACTTTACACTCCCTCTTCTGTCTATCTTTCCTTCACTCTTTCCTCTTCCTTCTGCCTATGGGTGACTCTATAATGAGTGACAAGCCAAATGGTTTCCTGTACACCAGGAAATCATTTACTATGCTTGGTGGTAACCATATAACCAAATTACGGCGCCTGGTGGTTTAGTGGGTAATTACCGCACTCCAATCAGATTGAGCCGGTGAAGGTTTATATCCATGGGGTGCTTGGGGATTATTGTTCACGTAATGCTACTCAGGGATGAGTGAGGCTGGCCACTCTCATCTTAAATGTCAGGACCAACTTCCCTAGCCCCGGGCTCCTGTGCTTCTCATGGAGCAATGTAGGATATATATATATATATATATATATACAGTATATATATATATATATATATATATATACAGGTCTCCCTTGCTATCCGATTGGGTTACATTTCTGAAGAGGGAATCGTAAATCAAGCAATCGTATACTGAACTTAAGGTTTAATTGGAAAAATAGGGATGCGTTCCTAGACTCATATTTATGTGCCCTTAAACTATACTGTACCATATATTTTATAAATAAAAGATGTTTTATGTGCTGTACTTATGTGTCACACAACTCATCCCGGCATCGTAAACACTCGTTCCTCACTCCCTCTTCACCCAAAACACCAAACAATCAACTGAAGGTTTGACAAGGGAGGCTTTAAATAAAAGATGTTTTATGTGCTCTGATGATAACAATCGCAAAGCAATGAAAAACACACATCTCACTTAGAATCTGAAACATTTTCATAAACACTGACTTACAAAACTTACGTGTCACACAAACTCGTCCCGGCATCGTAAACACTCGTTCCTCACTCCCTCTTCACTCAAAACACTAAACAGTTGACGGAAGGTTTGACAAGGAGGGCTATAAATAAAAGATGTTTTATGTGCTCTACTTTAATGATAACAATCGCAAAGCAATGAAAAACACACATCCAGTTTAGAATTTGAAACATTTTCATAAACACTGACTTATAAAACTTACGTGTCACACAAACTCGTCCCGGCATCGTAAACACTCGTTCCTCACTCCCTCTTCACTCAAAACACCAAACAATTGACGGAAGGTTTGACAAGCTCGTTTCACCAGCCTTCTTAACGTTGGCAGCATTCTTAATCACTGTTGATACCGTAGACTGGGCCAGATCAAGGGCGTGAGCAATGGAGTTTATCCCTTCCCCTTCCTCATGACGCCTAATGATGTTGAGCTTGGACTCCAAATTTAAGCTCTTCCTGGTTCTCTTAGGCTTGAGATCAGAGGCACTAGAGTTTGCGGGCTGCTTGGAAGACATCACGGAACTTGTACTTGAGGTTAGGCAAGAAATAATAGTTAAAATCACGTCGCTAATGCACAGGAATACAAAACTAGTGAATCAAACGGGAGCGCGGGAAAGACTAGGCTGCGCCAGGGTTGCCAGATTTTTTTTTACCAAAAGTAGCTGTAACAGGCCTCAAAAGTAGTGAATTTCGATATAAAGTAGCCCAACATAATTACGTACAGTATATATTCTACTAACTTTCCTACGTGTGATAATGGACTTATATCTCCCTCTAGCTTCCGGCTGAAGTGTGTGGGCGTACATGTGCATACGTTTGTTGATGTGTGTGTGTGTGTGTGTGTGTGTGTGTGTGTGTGTGGATCATATTTCTGGCACATGATCAGGTGTGTTTGGCATTCTTGATTTGTCTAGGTAAGGGGGATGTTTGGTTGTCTCTTCCTGGAGAACTCAGACATAACTACCTATTTTACATATTGTTTCCTACGATATAGCTATATAGTTACATCCTGTAGTTACATATAGCATTTTGTTATAACATATTATGCCTACATATTGCTCGGTCACGCCCACTGTCGTACCAACGACAGTAAATATTGTCATAATATATTAATACATACATATACACATTACAATTAATTTGCAAGTTAATTAAGTGAAGTACATAATATTGTAAAAGTTACATAATTGTATGAATATTGTATAATTGCAGTTATATCGTATTAATGCTATTGTAGTTACATCATTTTAATGCAGCTGTTACATAATGTCATTGTAACAAATTGTAGTTACAGTACATAAATGTGGCAGTTGTAACATAATTGCACTAATGCTAGCATTTGTAGTTACATAATTGTAGCAACTAACATAATTGCTGTAATACTATCATTTGTAGTTACATAATTGTAGCAACTGTAACATAATTGCAGTAATGCTATCATTTGTAGTTACATAATTGTAACAATTGCAGTATAATGCAGTATTGCTATCGTTTGTAGTTACATACCGGTAATTGTAACAGTTGTAACATAATTGCAATAATGCAAGCATTTCTAGTTACATAATTGTAGCAGTTGTAATGAACATTAATTTCAGTAATGCAAGCGTTTGTAGTTACATAGTTAGGCCTGACCATTTATGACTCTTTGAATGCTCTTAAAATGTAAGAGTGACCTTAAAATGCATCTTGTGTTCTCTGGTATTCTAGTTTCAGTTTTCTCCTTGCAGGTAAAGCTAGTGATCAATCAAGACAAGGATCACAGCAAACGGTCGGTAGAGCTAGGAACTTACAGCACTGCGGGGGCCTTCTATGGGATCTCTGGCACCCGAGATTTCACGTATTCCCTGCGAGGCGGCAATGATCTCTCCCATGCATCTGTCCTCAACTCTTTACATTCATTCACCAACAGAACCAGGTATAAAAATGAAGGGATCCTGTATGTGTATGATATCTAATCCAGCCAGGTTCAGGAGACATTCTGCATAATCTTGAGTTTTTCATTCTAGCCCTCACTTCATTCGTGCATTTGCAGTATGTAGTATAGAAATTTCTTCGTTAATAAGACTTCAGACAACATATACAATGCCATCATTATCTTGACCTTTCCAGTATCAGGCTTTGTGGCACAAGATTCACAAGCTTGTTACCATGTGACACATTATGTGTCAGTTGAAAAGTCCTTTGTCTGGGGAAGGGGAAGGGGTGTCAGTGTGGAGCATATACTGTATATATATATATATATATATATATATATATATATATATATATATATATATATATATATATATGAGTTTGAGAGAGTGTGTAAGAAACGGAACCTAAAGGTGAATGTAGGGAAGAGTAAAGTGATGGTCTTTGAGAGAGGTGAAGTCAGTGAATGTACAGCGAGGTTGGATGGTGAGGAATTGGAAAATGTGAGTACGTTTAAGTATTTGGGTAGCGTGATGAGTAAGGATGGAGGTTTGGAGGGTGAAGTGCTTGAAAGGGTACAGCAGGGAAGAAAGGTTGCTGGTTCCTTGAAAGCAGTGATAAGAAACAGGGAAGTGAGCATGGAAGTAAAAAAGTTACTACATGACGGTATTGTGATACCAACTCTAACGTACGGAAGTGAAGCTTGGACATTGTTGGAAGGACACAAGTCAAGAGTGAGAGCAGTGGAAATGAGTTATTTAAGAGGAGCCTGTGGAGTCACGTGGAGAGACAGGCTGACGAATGAGGATATAAAGGAGCGTTGTGGTGTGGATGTGGATGTGATAGGAAGCGTTGTGAGGAACACACTGAGGTGGTTTGGCCATGTGGAGAGGATGGAGGGTGAAAGACTGACGAAGAGAGTGTATGTGAGTGAGGTGGAGGGTGGAAGAGGGAGGGGGAGACCGAGGATGAGATGGAAGGATGGGGTGGAGAGGTATATGAGAGAGGGGGGTGTGAGTTGGGAGCAGGGCAGTGAAATGGCGGGGGACAGGGCGACTTGGAGGCGATTTGTTTGTGGCCACCCCAAACGGGATTGAGGCGTCTGGCAATAGATAGATAGATAGATATATATATAATATATATATATATATATATATATATATATATATATATATACTGTACAATCCCAGTTAACCGGGTGGCTTGGGGAATTTACCTTCCCGGTTACAGATTTTTCCCGTATTTCTGATTTTCAAGTCAGATCTATACAAAAGCTATCACAGCAGTAAATACAGTTCAGGTACTCACCAGTCACATTAGGGGTTACACTAGGAGATTCCGCCTGAAAAACTGCCTTGTAAACACACACCATGGTCATAACGGACGTGCGTGCAATGTTGAGCAATTTGCAGGACTGCAAATTGCACCAGTCCATTGTTTATCGAATTACTGTATTCATTATATGTACTGTACTCATAAAAATTGAAAAATAAAATAAAGAAATAAAAGCTTGAACATTTATTAGTGAACTGATGATGTGTTAAGACTGCACTGTAGAATTATCACGACACCTGTGCCCCCACGTGAGTTTGTTTACGTTTCCGACTGTTCTTCTTCTTCCCCACTTGACCTCCATCACTCCACCCCTCACCCGCCACTCAGCTGTTTTGCAGAAAATAAAATAAATGATGTATGTATGAAATGCAGGCATATTATTTATTTATTTTTCTTCCAACAAAGTAAACTTTCATTCTTATTAACATTTATATTCAGCCATTAGTGTTTTATAATGTTCGCCTTTTTCAAGTCTGTTGCATATGTCCAGCTTCTGTTTCAAGGTAAGCACGATACGCTTACGTTTAGTTTGCACTTTAGGCATTTTGGAGTGTACAAATTACCGTCTATCAGTGGAACACAATAGCAAGAGAGCTTGTTTACTGTTTGGTGGCAAAACGCAGACTGGTGATTTTTGGAGGGTGTGGAGGATGACTGAATTCAAGTAGGGGAAAGAGGGGGAGAGGAGGGGTGGTTAAGAGAATTTGCTAGGGATTTACATTAGCTGGAAATGCTTTCACCTCGCTTTGTCTGACTTCACCCAGCCTCGCGTGACACGATCAAACGGCGGTTTGGCGGTCCATTCAAATTGGCGCACAGTTATAACTTACTGACATTTTTACCAGCCTTTGAATTTTCCCGTTGTTCTGAGTATTCCGTTTGTCTGGATACCGGATAGCTGGGATTGTACTGTATATATATATATATATATATATATATATATATATATATATATATATATGTATGTATATATAATATATATATATATATATATATATATATATATATATATATATATATATTTCCTGTGCACCAGGAAACCATATACTACGCTGGGTGGTAACCATATAACCAAATTTTGGTGCCTGGTGGTTTAGTGGGTAATTATTACGCCCCAATCGGATTGAGCCAGTGAAGGTTTATATCCAAGGGATGGTTGGGGTTGATTGCTCATGTAATGGCACTCAGGGATAAATGAGGCTGGTCACTCTCATCTTAAATGTCGGGACCAACTGCCTAGTCCCGGGCTCCTGCGCTCCTCATGGGGCAATGTAGGATTGGATGATGGATATATATATATATATATATATATATATATATATATATAGGCAATGTAGGATTGGATGATATATATATATATATATATATATATATATATAGATATATAGTCACTGTATGATTTGCTTATATATATATATATATATATATATATATATATATAGAGGCAATGTAGGATTGGATGATGGATATATATATATATATATATATATATATATATATATATATATATATATATATATATATATATATATATACACATACACACACACACACACACACACACACACACACATCCAAGAGCAGTACAGAATGTTTTAACTAGTTGTGAGACTTTTAGGGTAATGTAGTCTAGTTGGTAGATGGAGAATTGTTTTAAGAAAAATTTTCCACAAGCTTTCCTTACATTTTTGTAATAGAGCAACTACAGTATGTGTATAGTAGTATAGTTCAACCTGTTCACTCATATGACTTTATTTTTATTTTTTACTGATATTGAAATCAGACTACTTTATCTAGGGTAGAAAACCCTTTTAGTGAGTGATTTAATTATGTCAAATCTAACCCTTCCAGTTCAGAAAGCCTGCATGATAAGATTTTATGGATATATCATGAATAAGATAAAGTAATATGTAATCATAGTGAAGGAGTTAAGAGATCTAAGATGTTGCAATATATTTCTCACTGCCAGCTTAGGAGAATGCACATGATTGTGTGGCATTACGAGAGAAGGTGGAATACCACACTATCAACAGTTAGAAAAAAAGCATTGTATCAAAGGAGTTCTCACATGTTCTCATGTATTTCTTGCCCTCACTCTAGGACACTGCACAAGATGGCTTGGCGGTACCGTGAGGGTTTCAGACCTGAGGAGGTGGAGTACTACACTGCCAGCAATTATGGCCCGGATTCCAATCGCACTTTTGATTTTAGTGGTCTCATAATCTTTTCAGATGCAAGCATTGGGGTCATCAAAGGCTATGAGGGTGAGTCGGAAGTCTAATTCTTTTCATTTTAACCATTTGAATTAGGCACCCCCCCCCCCAGGTTATGAGGTTGAGTTAGAGCATTGTGTGCTGTCTCCCAGCACTTTTATTTAAGTTAGAAGGGACTTTCTGAACCGGAAGGGTAGATATTGCCTTCATTAATCCATGGCTTCCGGCATTTATTTCCACCGACCCTTCCCCCAGCTGGGGATTTCTGGAAAATGACTTTGTTTGTTGGTTTTTTTACCATAATATCTCAGCTAATACTTAGCCTAAAGTAAAAAACTTAAGTGTCATAATACTTATCAATCCTTCGACTTCAAGCTGATTGCCTCAGATTGTCCAGGTAGTTCGTAGAGTCAGAGAGAGAGCCTTTGAAAGTGGGGTAATATTTCTTGTTTTTTGTGGCGTTGTCCATATGAGTGGCACAAGCAAGGCTTATACTATCCCTCCACAATAAAATAACACTTTCAGAATACTGCTGTCAACCACAAACACCATTTCTGTGTAGGCTTTGAGAATTGTGGTGTGACTGTGCGGTGATGTGAGCAGAGGAGTGCTGTAACTATGGCAGTGACCTTGAGGCAGGCTGGCTGACATCTCACCAGACACAGGGAGAACTTATTGCGTAGGTCTATCCATGACGGAGGTATGCAGGTAACTGGAGCCTGACTGGGATGCATGCAGGAGGGTTGCCAGTGTTTGCCTGTGGTGGTAATTGCCTGTGAAATATTCAGACAATGCTGCGAAACACAAGCTCATGTATACATGCTACCTGGACATTTCCAGGGGATCATCTATACATGACACCCTGATGCCGTAGGTTAACCTTCATTCCTGGGGGCTTTCCCAAGCATGATAAAATCATCTGGACGAAGGAGGTCATTCAGATTTAGGAGGCTAATTTGGCCTAAAAGTGGTATTTCTTTATCTTTAATGATGGACTTAGCATGAGGTTAACATCTAGTCATGAAAGAGTATGGTGGGAAGATGTAGAGCCGTGTTTTTATCTTATTCTCCCAGGGTTGGCAAAAAACCCACTTTATTTGAAAAAGACCAACCTACTTTTTTTTTTTTTTTCCACAAAATAACCCTGAAAAAAACAGGCAAAGGTGGGTTTTTTCAAAGTGTACCATAAAACAAATAAAATAATAATGTTTATACCTAATTATGGGCAGCTCAATTAAATTATAATTTTCACAGTGAGAATTTGACACAATGAGTTGAATGAGTGGGATGATCATATTTTGACTTGTTTGTCTGTTACCCCTGAGCTGTCTGCTGCACTGTAAACATGTTTCAACATGAGAGCGCTCATGAGTTGACAGAGAGATCAGTGCACATTTCACAGTAGTAAGGGAAAGACTCATTTCCTTTGCTGCCACAACATAGTAGTAGGAGAAGGACTCATTTTCTTTGATGCTACAACACAGTAGTAGGAGAAGGACTCATTTTCTTTGATGCTACAACACAGTAGTAGGAGAAGGACTCATTTTCTTTGCTGCTACAACACAGTGGTCGGAGAAGGACTCATTTCCTTTGCTGCTACAACTTTGGTAATTTTACACTAATATTTCTCATTCTTCTTACAAATGAAAAATCACTTCCATCAGTGAATATACACATCATCTTAACAGTAATAATGGCCATGGGGTAGCACATTAAACTATATCAAATAGACCTATATTCATAAAGTGGCAGTGTTTATAATAAATTTCATTAGATGATTGAGATTTGGTAACAATATGAGACAACCTGACCTGGCATAGGCCTAACCTAAGTACTGATTATATAACAAATTTACCCTAATCCATGAAAAGCAAAAACCATATCTATCAAAAACAAACTAACTGGTAATGCTGGATATAAAGTTTATGTTCACTGGATAATTGCCTGAGTAAATTTACCATTAATTCAAACAACAGTATAAAGATCTGTTTTCCCAAACCTTAAACATAGTTATTCATGTTTACATTCATTTATGTTACACTGAATTTATATGATTAAATCCGTTATTTTGAAAAAAAAAAAAAAATACTAAAGTTGGTAAAATAGTTTTTTTTTTTTTTTTTCTAAGTGGGTTTTATAGAAAAAACCCAGGTGGGCAAAACCGGGTCACCCCCTGTGGTGTCAATCCTGTATTCTGCCCTTGAGTGATGGGAAATAGTCTGTAAAAGGACATATGTCTCCATCATGTTATTTGAATAGACTGGTGAGCTGGATGTGTACTATACAGTTTTCTAAAACCCTGTCTTTAAATTCCTGCAGTAACCCCTACAATCCAGTGATGTATTTTTCTGTTACTCTTAATATTTCCAGACTAATCTATTATGCTTAACACGCCGCGTCCCGTCGACGTATGGGTATGTTGCAACATTTTGCATTTGCCAGTCCCAATGACGTACTGGTACGTCGTGCAATTGCAAGGTCCCTAATTTGCACAATTTTCAATTTTCGCGCGTGGTTTTTCGTACGTATTCATGGGACACCTTCCTCTATTCCTCTACAAGATGCCAAGCAGGGACAATGCCTTACACCACATAACCCCCCCCCCCCGCACACCATTGTCTCGGCAATTCACCTGTTACCAGTGACCTGGCCAATAAAGACATTCAGGGCCAGAGTGATTCCCCAATCGATGACAATGTGGAGGACAAAGTTTGCATAGCATTAGAGGAAGAAACAGTCAGAAATGATGATCAGGTAATGTGGCAAAAGGTCAGGTATGGTGATGAGTTAGTGAGTGAAACAATGCTTATAATGCCTATTTTACTGTTTGAAAACCAATATACTCTCGTACTACATATAAATTTGTACCAAGTAAGTAAATAAATACCGTTTATGAGTGGTGTGAAATAGTTACCCTCCCATAGAACTCGTTTTCTTTGGTGCCAGCCTGTTAGAAAACCCAGTCAGGTAAGGAGGTACTGCTACCAGGATTGAGTATTTTAAACCTCAGGTGAGCAATTTCTCTATGAAATTTTGATATTTCTCACCAAAAGCGGAGGTTTTAGCCAAAACAATTTTTTTCGAAAATACCTCGTGATTGGGGGGTGTCAGTGGTGTGAAATAGCTTGGGACATGACGGGTTAAGAAAATGCCAAGTTGGTGAAGGGTTTAATGAAAGCTGTAAATCATCCAAGTTTGAACAGTCTTGTGTAATGGGAATAAATTGTCGTGGTGGTAGGATGGGGCACCCATCATCCACACACTCATTGTAGTGTTTGTCTTATGGGCTCTACACTGAGCAATAAGCCAAATGGGTCTTGTATCCAGGAAACCATTTACACTGTTGGGTGGTAAACACATAACTGGGTTTTTTGGACAGGTCAAATGTCCCCCAGATTCCCCTGTCTAAAATCACTAAATTAGGGCAAACGTTTTGGAGAGCATCAGATGGCCCAATACCTGCCCAGGGCCCCAACCAAGTGGGCAGATTCGCATGGCCATGTGGAATGTGAGAGGTGTGAATGAGAGCAAGTGGGTGGAAGCAGTGGATGTGTGCAAGAGTGTGAGATATGCCGTGATGGCATTGTGTGAAACAAAGATGAAAGAGTGTGAAGTGAAGGAGCAGGAAGGCGTAAAGTGTGTAGTGTCGGGCATGAATGGGTGAGGAAGATGCAGGGAAGGAGTTGCTTTGTTGATGAATGAGGTGTGACAGAGTGGAATGAGAGCTTACAAATGTGTCAACTCGAGATGTATGTATGAGGGCTGTTCTAAAGTATCCGACCTTTGGCCGGGAAAAATAGAATTATTCATCTGGCGGTCTGAAACCCTAATCCCTTTCAAAGTAGTCTCCTTGGGACTGCACACACTTCTCCTAGTGGTCCTGCCATTGTTGGAAGCACTTCTGGAATGCATTTTTGGGAATGGAGTACAGCTGGGTCATCGTTTTCCACATAATGTCTTCTCGTGACCCAAATTGGAACGCTTTCAGCAGCATTTTCAGCTTGGGGAACAGCCAAAGATCAAAAGAAGCCATGTTGGGAGAGTAGGGACGAACCACAGGAGTGTCGTGTTTGGCCAAGAAAGTTTGAATCAGTTTCAAGGAATGAACTGGTGCATTGTCATGATGCGGCTACCAAGTTCCTGTTACCCATAGGTCAAGTCTTTTGCGCCGCTCATCCTCGCATCTGATTCAAGCTTTCTTGGCCAAACACAGAGTTTTGTAGATGTTTTTTTTTTTTTTTTTTTTTTTTTTTTGTAATGCAAGGAAGAAGGAACCGAAGGCCAGGAGCACACAAACTGTTCCTTCCAAGAAAAAAACAAAAACAGTACAAAAGAGAGCCGTATTCAAGATCTGTTCATTTCGAGATGCCTGGACACACTGCGTTTGAAAGACTGGCAATCATAGGAAGTAGGAAATACAGACAGAGGGAGACAGTACCAGAGTTGACCTGTTGCATAAATGAAGGACTAGGAGTAATGGTTAACTCTTGCATTAGAGAGTTGGACTAAAGGGATGAGAGTTTGTTGCTAGATGGGTGCTACTTGCCTGTTCTAGAGGTTGAGGGATGCAAGCAGACAGTTCAGAGGAGCAGTGACCATTGAAGTAGTGATAGAAGAGAGATAAAGATGCAACAGAGCGGCGAAGAGACAGTCTGTGAGTGTCGTGCCTTGAGAGTAAATGTAGAAAAGAATAAAGTGATGGTTATTGAGAGAGAAGGTGACTCTCAGTGTGATGTTAGTGAATGGAGAGAGACTGGAATTGGTGAGTGAGTTCAAATACCTGGGTACAGTGATAGAAAAGAGAGGAAAATGTGCAAAAGAGGTGGAAGTAGAGTGACACAAGGAAGGAAAGTAGCTGGTGCTATGAAGTCCTTCAAAAAAACACAGAGGCTTGAGTGTTGCAGCTGCACAAGGCTTACATGAAGAAGGCGTGTTAAGAGTATGGTGTGGCATGAAAATGAAAAGTCAATAGTAAGAACAGTGGAGATGGGACTGCTGATGAATGTATGTGGAGTACAGAGAGTGGATAGGATGTGATACATGAAAGATGCAGAGTGAGGAAGTCTGTGGACACCAGATTCGAAGAGAGTGTACTTAGATGGTTTGGTCATCTGAAGAGAATGGATGACAATAGAGTGGTGAAAAAGGTATATCTGAGTGAATTTGAAAGAGGGAGGAGGCAAGTTGCCTAGAAGGTGTAGGGATATGGTGGAAGAGTGTGTGAGGAAGAGAGGTATGGAAGTTGATGAGGCTAAGGAACTGACAAGAGACCGAGTTGGATAGATGAATTTTGTACAGAAAAGTGCATAACCAGGGATTTGGCATCCCTTTTTAATATGACAGCATTCATATTGGCTCTGACAGATAGGGATATGTGAAGCTACAGGATGTGGTGATTTTGTTTTTTGGGGTGGGGGTGGGGGTGGGGGGCTATCTTACAGAAGCCAGGGTTTCGATGGCTTGAATGATGAGTGAATGGAAGTGTTGCCCATTGAATTGGGCAAACTTTGGCTACCTGGACATTGCTACTCCTCATCCTGCCGTAGGATGGGAAAGGAGGTCCGGCTGATTATGATCAAAAGTAGGTAACATGAAAAAGATATCCTCAGAATGATGGGTTTAAACATATTTATTTGGTAGTTTGAGAGTGGAGACAGTGATAGTATTGATAGAAAGAAGTGTGAACAGTAGTCTTTATATTGCTATAATGATACGGACTGTTGTCTGACCCTCCAATGTTGCAGCTTTGTGCTGTTCCAGATGTGATCTATCCAAAATAAGACATTATGATTTAGTGAAGCACGGGAAAGATACCAGTAGTAGTAGAATGGATATGGAAGTTGTGTAGATTGGCCTGGGAGGAAGGTAGAGTCCCAGAGGATTAGAAGTCAAGTATAATATTCCCCTGTACAGATGAAAAGGGTGGAAAAAGAAGTGTATGATAGTCATGGGGACATTTATCTTCTTAGTGTAATAGGCAAAGTATATGGTAGGATACTTATTGACATAGTTAGGGAAATGATAGAGGAATTAGTTGGAGAAGAACAGGGAGGTTTTAGGAAGGGAAGAGATTGTATCCTAAGGCTTTAGTGGAAAAGTTTCTAGAGAAGGGGAAGAAGTTGTTTGTTGCCTTCAAGGATTTGGAGAAAGCATATAACAGAGTGGGTAGACTAGGAATGTGGAATATATTAAGAATATATGGAGTAAATGGGAAGCTGTTGAATGTTGTGAAGAGTATGTATGATGATGCTAAGGCTGCAGTGTGTGTGTGGATGGTAAACTGGATGAATTTTTCTGTCTGAGTGTTAGATTGAGACGGGTGTGTGTCATGTCTCCATGATCGTTCAGTCTGTATGTGGATGTGGTTTTAAAAGAGATACAAGGTAGTGCAGCAAATGTTGGAGCAATGCTAATGAGAGAGGGCATATTCTGGAAACTTCCTGTTCTTGTATTTGCAGATGATACTAGTGAAGACAAAGGGGAACTCTGAGGCTTGGCGAATGAGTTTGGGAGAGTGTGTCAGAAGCAGAATCTGAAGGCTATGTAGGGAAGAGTAAAGTTATGGTTTGCAAAGGGAAATGAAGTCACTTAATGTACAGTTAGGTTGGGTGATGAGGAAATGGAAAACATGATTGCATTTAAGTACCTGGGTAGTGTGATGAGTAAGTATGAAAGTTTAGAGGATGAAGTGCTTGAAAGGATACAACAAGGAAGAAAGGTAGCTGGTTCTTTGAAAGGAGTGATAAGAAATACAAAATTAATATAGAAGTAAAAAAGTTGCTGGATGATACTATTGTGATACCAACTCTAACATATGGAAGCGAAGATTGGACCTTGCTGGAACAACATACTGTATGTCAAGAGTGGGAGCAGGGGAAATGAGTTATTTGAGAGTAGCATGTGGAGCTATATGGAGAGACAGATTGACAAATGAGTGAGTAAAGGAGCATTGTGGTATGAATATGGATGTGATAGAATGTGTTAGGAGGATGTGGGGAGGATGGAGAGCTAGTGACTAATGTGGAGAGAGTATGTGAGTGAGTTGGCAGGGAGGAAAGGGAGGGGGTGAGTGAGGATGAGATGGAGGGATGGAGTGGAGAGGTATATGAGGGGGGGGGGGATAAGGCAGGTAAATGGCAGGGGATAGGGCAACATGGAGGTAAATAGTTTGTGGCCTCCTCTTATGGAATTAAGGATTAAGGCATGTGGCTATGGATAGATAGATAGTGTGTAAAAATGTTTGCTATGAAGAGGTGGCCCTTGTTCCAGTGATGTCACATATATCAGTCATAGGGGACCATGCAATAAAACATTTCTGAAGCCCAGCTTTATGCAAACGGACCAAAAAGTCTTTGTTATTTAATTGCAGAGGTAGTCGCTGAGTCCTGCTAAATTTCATAGGCATTGCAAACTTTGGGCATAAAATTATTAGCGTTGTTCTTTCTTTCTTTCTTCATCGTTCATAACTCTGAAGCGAAAAATTGTACATGAGTGTGTTAGGCACAAAAACAGTCCGATGTTTGAGCCATAATGGCCGCCCAGTGTTTACTTTTGGTGTAATAGTCTCCCTTTCATTCCTTTTCATGCTTACAAGGTCATAGGAACACCATTACTATCACCAGGTAAGTGGAGTGATATATATTTGTGTGAAATACTGTACTGAAACTTGTGACTTGGAAATCACGTCTGGCAAAGATGCTGTCCCTAGTGGAAAGCGTGGTTCTACTGAGGGCACCAGAGGCAAGCTTAAAAGGGTAAGGTTTTTGTGAGATTTTAGGTTACATGGTTTTTGGCTCCCTCTCTATCCCCATTGAGTGCATGTTAATCGACTTTAGTATACAATACAGTATATAGTCATGGGATGGGTTTTCACTTGATGCAATCTCATCATATAATTATTTACAGCTGTATCATAATCCATCCATCCATCCATCATCCAATCCTACGTTGTCCCATGAGGAACTTAGGAGCCCGGGGCTAGGCAAGTTGGTCCTGGCATTTAAGATGAGAGTGACCAACCTCACTTGTCCCTGAATGGCATTATGTGAGCAATAAACCCCAACCATCCCTTGGATATAAACCTTCACTGGCTCAATCCAATTGGAGCATCGTAATTACCCACTAAACCACCAGGCGCCATAATTTGGTTACAGTGTATATGGTTTCCACCCAGTATAGTAAATGGTTTCCTGGCATATGGGAAACCATTTGGCTTGTCACTCAGTGTAGAGTCACCCATAGGCAGAAGGAAGAGGAAGAATGAAGGAAAGAAAGACAGAAGAGTGAGTGTAAAGTCACTTTTAGGCAGAAGGATGAGGTAAGAATGAAATAAAGATAGAAGAGGAAGGAAGGAAAGAAGGAAGGAGGAGAGGAAAGGGCAGACACCTGAGAGCAGCACTACATCGAGTGTAGTGTTGCTCTTGGGTGACTGCCCTTTCCTTTCTTCCTTCCATCTTTCCTCTTCTGTCTTCCTTTCCTTCATTCTTTCCTCTACCTTATGACCGTGGATGACTCTGCACTCCCTCTTCTGTTTTTTTTTCCATCATTCTTTCCTCGTCCTTCTGCCTATGGGTGATAAGCCAGATAGTTTCATGTACACCAGGAAACCATTTACTATGCTGGGTGGTAACCATATAACCAGAGTATGGCGCCTGGTGGTTTAGTGGGCAATTAAGGCACTCCAGTCAGATTGAGCCTGTGCAGGTTTGTATCCAAGGGATGGTTGGGGTTTATTGCTCACATAATGCCACCCAGGGATGAGTGAGGCTGGTCACTCTCATCTTAAATGTCAGGACCAACTAACCTAGCCCCTGGCTCCTACGTTCCTCATGGGGCAGCATGGGATTAGATGATGATGATGATGATGGAACACTCCAGTTATCCCCTTTTTATGCCCAGTGATGTTCCCAGAGGTTGTATGTGCTCTGCAGTGATTGTTAGGTATGGTTGGAGGGGTGAGGGGTAAATATTCTTCACAATGGCCAAAGGAGAGACTGGGAAAATTTGGGAATTTCACCATACCACTTGGCCATATAGGGTTTCAGTGTTGCAATGTGCAGATTTTAGTTTGCAAAGTAAAATTTCTGGATACATAGATGCACAAATTGAGGGTTGACTGTTCATAGCTTTATTATTATGTCTTGATGTTATAGTATTTTAAGTATCCTGACATGCAGAAAACATAGTAAAATGTATTGTGTATTGTTCCCAAAGTATACATTTTTTTTCTTCTGAGTTTGATAGCTGTATATGACAGTATTATCATACAGTATTTTCTTTTCTCCAGAGAGCAGATGCAATAGGACAGAGGGATATTCACCCTGTCTTGTGGGGGGATGCTACCCAACTTTCAAGAAATGTGATGGTTATGTTGACTGCAGTGATGCCTTTGATGAAGTAGAGTGTGAGTTTACATCTTTTATTTTCTTCATATGAAGCTGAAATTTTGTGCCACAATATGTAATTGATATGACATGGAGCAGTTTACTACTCCAGTGAAATGAATAATAACAAGAAATATACTTTTAATTTCATGTGTATGTAGCTTATAAATATGAAATGCTGACTGGGCAGCACAAGACGTCAGTGAAGACAGTGCCACATTTAGGCTCTATATAGCTGATGTTTTTTATTGAATGATGGAGCAGAATGTCACTTTTAATTCCAATTACAGTAATCCCTTTAAGATGCGGACGCCCAAGACCTGGATACCCCAAGTCCCGGACATTTTTGGCTTGGGTCCATTAGTCCTAATCTCGGCATATTCCCTAAGATATATGGCCATCTGGGACACCAAAAAAAAAAAAAAAAAAAAGCCCATATGCGTTCGCTCCTACTCTAAATTTGCTGTGCGATGACGAACAGCCGTGTTTTGGCACGTAGTTGTGGTGACCTCCACTAGAGCGCCCCTGCATCCTCCCCATTTCCCGCCTACCTACCGTTGTGACTGCACGCTCTTTTTCATGGTGCCCATGTGCTCGCTTTTGTGATTGTCCCCTACCTACTGCAGGCCCTGCTGTTCCCCTATTGCCTCTTACTTATGTGTGTGACGATGTCCCCGCCACCCGAGAAGAGGAAATGGGTGGTTCTGACTCTGGAGAAGAAGAGGGAGATATTGGACAAGGTGGATGTGGGATGGTCGACCTTCCTTATCCTCTGTGAATTCAACCTGGCCCTCTCTACCTTGTATGACATCGAGAAATCCTGGGACAAACCCACCCAGTACATGGCAGCCTTCGCATCAAAGACCAATTGCAACGTGTAGAGGAAGATTAAGTACCCTCCCAGATTCGCAAAATTGACTGCTGCACATTGATTTGGTATTGTCAACGACGTGCTGCTGGTGTGCTGGTGAGTGGCATGGAGCTGAAGGCTGCCGCTGAAAAGTTCGCAAGGTTACACAACTCCCTAGACTTCAAGGCATCCGAAGGGTGGCTCTTTGCCTTCAAACTACAACATGGCCTAACCAACTGTTAGGCCCATGGCGAAGCTTTGGACACCAATGAGGAGGGAGTAGAAGAGTTTTGGCAGAAGGTGAAGGGCTTGATTGACAGGGAGGGCCTCACTCTCGGTCAAGTCTACAGCGCTGACGAAACTGGTCCGTTCTATCGCTCGCTGCCCACGAACACCCTAGCAGAGGAGACGGAGAAGCGTGTACCTGGACGCAAGCTCTCCAAGCAGCGGATATCTGCTTTGTGTTGTGCCATTTCTAACGTCATGCACTGGCTCAAGCCTGTTATGTTGGCTGTGCAAAGCAGCCTTGGTGCCTTCGTGGGTTGATGGATGTCCTTCCTGTCGTTTGGTACCATTCTGTGAAGACTTGGTTCACAGCCAAGATCTTCAAAGACTGGTTTCACCAGCACTTCGTCAAGGAGGTCATCCATTATCAGATGAAGACACTGGGAATTCCATGTGGCCAGTTAAAGGCTCTCCTTTTCCTGGACAATGCACCTGTGCCTCTGTCTGACAAGGAGTTTGTGGCTAAGAATGGCCACATTAGGTGCATGTTTTTGTCAATTAATACGACTGCTCTCATCCAACCAATGGACCAAGGAGTGATCGTGGCAACGAAGTGGCTGTACTGTTGTAAGTTCCTGGACGAGGTGATGGTTGTTCTCAAGGATGAGGACGAGCGCAGGGAGGGACGGGACATGCGAGGCCAGCGGACTTGAAAAACCTTCGTCGCTACGACCTCAAGTCAGCCATTTACAACTGGGCCAGTGCATGGAGAGAAGTCCCTGTCAAGACTTTGGAAAGTGGCTGGACTCGTCTGCTTCTTGAAGCCGATTTGGTGCATGACTTTCTAGGTTTTGACATGGAGGACTTCCATGCGCATCTTCGTGCGGCTGGCGATGAGGTGGATGTGGACGAAGTGTGTGAGGGGTTAGATGAGGACAAGGGCAATCCTGGGTATTAGATCATGTCTGATATCGACATCGCTCTTCTGTTGCAGGTACAGGTACCCAGCTTGAAGATTCTGATGAGGACAGTGACGATAATGCAGACTTCTCTCATTGCGCCACTACTCCAGCCATTCCCAAGCTGAGCGCACTCCGGGAACATGTCGAGTTCATTCTTGACTACCTGGAACACCCGGGACTGCGACAGGGAAATGGGGCCCCTGGGACTTGTGGAGGAAGTGCGTGCTTTTAGGCAGCACATCATCGATTGCCAGGATCGCCATACCTTTCGTTAATCAACCATTGACAACTTTTTCATGCCCATGACCCCCGCTGTGGCCAACCCTGGCTCCACACCACTGCCTCACCAAGACCTGCCTTCTACCTCCAAGCCACAGCCCAGCTTATCGGCCATGACGGAGTCTTCACTGGACGTGAGTTTGTAGCTATCTTCAGAGTCATTTGCAGTGGGTAGCCCATCACCACGTCTCACCGATGCGCCTTGAGCCACCTGCAACACCTACTCTCTCTCTGTCTGACAGTGAATAAACTGCAATACATTGCCACTAGACCACATGGAAATTTACAGTGTTGTGCAGTGCTAAGAAATAAGAATTCAGAGTGCAAAGGATTAAGTGCTGAGTGCAACACTGGCATGTTTCAAGTGCAGCACAAGTAAGAACAGAATGTGCAGTGTTAAAAAATTATAATTCACATTGCAGTGGATGAAGTGCTGTGCATCAGTGGATTATTGTACGTGCTTCATGTGCACCTTCACCACTGTCAGAGCCTGAGAGGAGGTGGGTTAATCTTCTCAACGGCCACAGACGTGTCGTAAGTACCCTGTACACTGCTAGAAATTTTCCTTACTCACTTCTAATTTCTCATTCTCTGGTTCCTTTTCATTTATTTTATGGTTTCTGCCCCTTATTTGTGTGCATAGGGTCTTAAATAGGTGCTGTGCATGTCTGGTAGGGAGTAGTAGTAGTAGTAGTTGTTCCCTAGGCAGTCTGTCTGAACAGCCTCGAGTCCCTTAGGAAGGCCATGGCCAAGACCGGGCTTTCCCACAGAGCTCTCAAAGAGTGTATGTTGTGTTGTTGGCGTAGGTGATTGTGTGCAATGCAGCCTTCCATAATGTGTTTAATAGCATGGGGTGCTGTGTTACATCCTGGACAGGCATCAGCAACGGAGTCATCCAGCCTCTTCAGGTAGCTTAAGAGGGCTGGATGATGCCTACATCTCAACCTGGACAGGTGGACTCTGTCCTCACGAGGGAGATAGGATTCAGAAGGGTGGATGTCAGGAGGCCATGCATGCAGCTGTGTGTTGTCTTTAAGTGACTGAATGGAGTGGTGAGTGATTTGAGTGGGGATATGCTTCTGCAAGCTGGTCTGAGGTGGGCGAGCAGGGAGAGATGACAGTATTTGTGTATGATATCGTGTGCTGGGTGTTGTTTTGATGTTCCTTGGTGAGGGTAGGTGTGCTGCCATGTAATGTAGTGGGTGTTGTGGGTTTGTGGAGGTTGCAGCAAGAATCTGAGTGCCTCTCATGTCTAGATGGTCCTTGACTTTGAGGACTTTGGTTTCTTGATGTAGGTGGTCTGTGGGTGTAGTATCTGTGCAGCCTGTGATTATTTTTAGGGCCTTGTTCTGTATGGTCTGTAGAGTGTTGTAGTGTGTTTTGGTGAGGTTAGGAGCCCAGGCAGGGCTTGCATAATTCATCACTGAATGTATGTATTGTTTGTATACTGTGGTGGTGGTTTCTTTGTTGTGTCCGAATGTTGTATGGGCAAGTGACCTCAAGGCATTGAGTCTTGGTGTTATTTTATTTTTAATGTCTGTGATGCGTTGTTTAAATGACATTGATGTATTGTATGTTACACCAAGGATATTGTGTGTGTGTGTGTGTGTGTGTGTGTGTGTGTGTGTGTGTGTGTGTGGTAGGGGAGTGTTGTTTATGGTGAGGTGTGGGATGTGACTGTGTTCTGCTGTCCAGTTTGTGAGAAGGGTCACTGTAGATTTGGCTGGTGCTATATGAGAGAGGGAGGTGTGAGTTGGGAGCAGGGCAGTGAAATGGCAGGGGACAGGACGACGTGGAGGCGATTTGTTTGTGGCCACCCCAAACGGGATTGAGGCGTCTGGCAATAGATAGATAGATAGATATTTGGAGCCTGTTTGAGGTGAATCATTCGTGTAGTGTGTTGAGGTAAGGTTGGAGGATGTGTGCAGCTGTGTTTGTGTTTTGGTGCGTACATGTAAGTGTTATATCATCTGCATAGGAAGCTATGTGTATCTGTGGTGTGTGGAGTGTGGGTATGTCGTTAATGTATAGGTTAAAGAGTGTAGGGGACAAAACAGATCCTTGGGGGACGCCACTTGTGAAGTTTCTGATGTTAGAAGACTGACCGGCAAATGTTACCTGTGCACATCTGCTTGCTAAGTAGTTTGCCAACGATCTTTTTGTGTCATTGTGCATGTTTGTGTTGAGTATTTTGTTTGTGAGGTTGTGGCAGGAGATGGCATCAAAAGCTTTGCTGATGTCTAGTGTGACTAGGAGTGTTCTGTGTGGTGGCCAAAAACTCTTTGTGTGAGGTCTGTAAGAAGGGTGTTTGTGGAGTGTAGTGGCCTAAAGCCATGTTGTGATTGGGCTAGAGGAATGTGAGGTGCGACTAGTTGTAGTACCAGTCGTTCAGTGACTTTTGAGGGGGTGCAGAGGAGTGTGATGGGGCAGTGTGAGGAAGGTGTCGTGGGGTCTTTGTTGGGTTTAGGGAGTGATTATAATGCCATGCTTCCAGATGTTGAGTATTATGTTGTTTGAGTAACTGTAGTTTGATATGTTGGTGAGTACTTGTATGCCTTGTGGTCCAAGGTGTTTAAGGTGAATGTTGCTTGTGTTGTGTGGTCCACAGGCAGATGAGTGCTTAAGGTTGCTAATGACGTGCTTCGTCTGGTTGTCAGTGAAAGGTGTGTAGTCTGGGTCTGTGGGGAACTCTTACGTTGGATGATACATCAGTCTTCTGAATGGGGGTTTAGATGGCTGACTTGTGAAAAGTGATTGATGAGAGTGTTTGCTTGTTGTTTGTTTGAAGGTATGGTGTCTGTTGTTGTGATGGCAGCATGTGAGTGTGTAGTGTTGTTGTTGGATAGTGTGAAGCTGTTTAGTGTTTTGTAGAGTTTGCTGGTGTTTGTTATGTGGTCAAGTGTTTGGAGATAATTATTCCACTTTAGTGTTTGCTGTTCTGATATTTTATTGTTTATTTGAGCATTGAGTTCTTGTATTTGTTGTATGGTGTCTTGTGTATGGAGTGTTGAGGAGTGTCGCAGTGTGTCACGTTGACTGATGAGGCCTTGAATTTCTGGTGTGAAGTTGGGGTTGTGTCTCTTTCTGTTGCCGCTGGGGATGTGTCTTTTGTCTGCGTTTTGTATAATTGTATTGTAAGTGTGCACAGCAGTGTTGATGTTTGTGATGGGTGTACCGTTTAATGTTTTAAAATGTTGTTCTGTTTCAGTTGCAAAGGCCTCCCAGTTGGCTCTCTTATAATTAGGGTATGTGTATCTGTGGCCAGCTGGGGTGATTCTGGTTTTGGTAGTGATGATGATTGGGAGGTGATCAGAACCTAGGGTTTTGACCACTCTCCAGGATGTAGGGGGGGTGAGGTTTAGGGAGAAGAAGGTGATGTCTGGGGGTGATGGGAGGAAGAGGGCTTGGTGTGGGATGTGGGTATGTTGTTGGAGATTGTTCATTATGAAGAGATGATCTGTCTGGGATTGTAGTACCAGCCCTCTGTCTGTGTCAGGGTTATTGACGTGCCAGGCCGACGACTTGGCATTGAAATCACCACCCAGAATGATGTTGGGTATGTTAGTGATGTGGTGTATCTGTGGAGAGTAATTGTGTGGTACTGTGGGGGATGACTGGGGGGGAATGTATGTGTTAACGATTGTTACGTGTTGTTACCAGTGCGTATTTTAATTGATTGTATTTCTGTTGTGGTGACATGTGGGGGGAGAAGTGACTTTGTGTGTGCACTGGTATCTGCAAAGTTGATGGGTTAGTGTACCAGGATGATGAGTCCATCGCCACCGACGTCGGCCCGGTCTTGTCGAATGGCGGTGAAGTTGTGAAATGTTGGTGTTTTCTGTGCTCTGTGTAGTTTTGTTTCTTGTAAGATGGCATTGTGTATGTTCTGTTGTTTGATGACTTGTGTGAGTTCTTGTTTTTTGGTGTTTATGCCATCTATGTTTTAACTGAAGGATTTTTATGTTGTGTGTGGGATGTGTGTTGGCTGCTGCAGCACGGGGGGGAGGTGGTGTGGGTGGTGGTAGGGAGTTATTTAGGTGGCTTTCAAAGTTAGGTTGGGTCGGGGTCCAGGGGCATTTTTTCCAAGTCCCGGACAAGACTAAGTCGCAGACATTGCTTGGGCTTTATTACGTCGGATCTTGGAGGGATTACTTATGAGGAAGACTGGATGCATTTTCATGTTTATCTGGGAAACTAGAGTGTTACTTTTAATTCCATGTGTTACCGCATTGCAGAATGTGGTAACGTATGTGGTGGTGACCATCATCCACTCACTTGATGTACAGTACAGTAGTACTGCCTACTTCTTTCTTCACCCTCATCATTCTTGTTCTCTGTTTTCCCTCCTCTTTTCATATTTTTCCCATCCTTCCTGTCACTCTTTATTACTCTTCCATCCACTCTTGACTTTACAATGATTTCAAGCTTATTAGTTTCCTATACCCTAGGAAACTATTTACATTGCTAGATGGTGACCATATAGCACAGTCACAGGGTGATAAGGAGCCTACTATGGTGACCCTGTTAACAGGGTGGAAAGATGCAATTGCAGTGTCCATTCAGGAACCAACCTCCTCACTGCTACCTGTGCCTCATTGTGGCAAGACACTGTCTGCTAGAGAAAGACATTGGTTCACTGCATGAGATGGCCTTGCCATTGTGGTTGCCTGTCTTTGTTTGATGAGTCTGCACAGCCAGACAGACTAGGGTAACTCAGCAGCAGTAACGACAACAGCAGCACTGCTACAGCATATATTAGTGTAGTGGAGGATAGAATGTCTTTGCAACGTGATATAGCCTAGCGACATCATTGGCCCAAACTTATGCTTTAAGTCACTTCAAATCTTGTGGCACAGAAGATGGAGAGATTTTGCTTGGAACTTACTCTCTCCTCTGCTTCATGTTCCTAATGTGATTGAAGAGCCAGTCTTTGGATTCTGTATCCTGTATTACTGTAGAAGCCTGGGTGAGGATGATTATGAGGAGGAGTGAGTTTAAGTATTTGCTGGAAGGATAAGATAGAATGCTGTACCAGTACAGTATGGAAAAAGAAATGGATGATAATTGAGTGAAGGAAGTCAAAAGAATCTATACAAGGTTTTATGTAGATTTTAGTCAACTGGAAGAAACTGATATTTCCGTAGGGTGTAGATTAATTATATTATTGCTTCATTCTTGTAACCACTATCATGTAGATTCCAACATTAGAGTGCATGCTAATGTTTGACGATGATTAATTGTCATATAGGGCAGCTGGTAATAAACTGCTATATGCTCCAACAAAGTCCTCCAAACTATGGCAGTGCCTTAGTCCCCTGAGAAAAGTTCACAACGTAAAACTGCATCACGTTGAAGCAAGTATTTATTGATTTTATTGATTTGCAGGTGGTGACCCATTGTCTGACATAGAGACAGACTTCCGCATCCACCGCTACAGCAAGTTTTCTGAGTTCTATGATGTTGAAAAGGGAGATTGGCTTTGGCATGACATAAACATAGGTAAGTATACTGATCATTTTGTGTTAATAGTCTTGGCACTAATAATAATAATAATAATAATAGTAATGATAATGTATTGTTTATTAACCTGCCCCATACTGACCAATTTATTACCAAACGCACCCCCAAAACCCAACAAATTTTTTATTTTAATTTATTTAATTTAATTAATTAATTAATTTATTTATTTATTTTTGGCTCAAACCTCTGCTTTTGATGAGAAACAATGGAAAATCACTAAGAAAGTGCTTACCTACGCTCATAAGTGATTGGGACAGGTAAGCCTCCACGCACCAGGGGCTCGTACTCTATGGAGGTGTGGTGCAGCTTCTGCGTTGTTTTCTATGGTGGGGTAACTATTCCAAACCACCCATGATACATAAATATACAGTTATATGGTCAAAATTTACATGTACTACAAGAATATATTGATTTTCAAACAAAAATATAGGCAGTATAAGCGTAGGTTCATTATCGGAACACCTGAATATCACCAATTTCTGGCACACTTACTCCCTGAGACTGTTGTTTCAACTTATGTTTTATTTCTCAACTTACATTATACTTTTCTACAATCATTATACCATTTTCAACTCTCTATAACACTTTTCACGTATTGACAGGCCTTACTATTATAGTGAGCGTAATATTGTTGCATATTGACATGCCTTACTATTATATTGAGCGTGATATTCTTGCAAGCACACAGTATTCCTTTTTTATTTTTGACCGAGTATAGTTTTCCACAAAGATTATACTAATTCAACTTCTAAAACTGTTATCACATACTGACAGGCCTTACTATTATAGTGAGTGTAATGTTATCACATATTTACATGCAGAGCATGATATTCTCGCAAGCACACAGTATTACATTCTATTCTTCAAATTCCATTATACTTTTCCTCAAAGATTATTACCATTGTTGTCACACATATACATGACTTAGTATTATAGTGAGCTTGATATTCTCGCAAGCACACAGTATTGCATTCTATTTTTCAACTTCCCTTATACAGTACCCTCGCGTCCAGTACGCGTTTGTCCAGTACTATTCTCGTCCAGTATGGTTGGCAAAAAAATAAAATAATTTATTACTGTAGTACGGATTTGTTAGGCTAGTACGGATCAGCTGCGCAAAGTGGGCCAAATCCGAAGAGTTCTTCTCTAGTACTGATGTTCTGCGTCCAGTACTGTTATCCACCCAGGCGTGGGAAGATGGCAGACACTGAGGAATGTTTCCCTAGCATTGCCACGCTAGTCCGGTACGCCTTCCTCGTGACTCGTGTCGTGTGCCAGTCACATTGTAGTATTGCACTTTCCCCTGATGACGAAGATGACGATGTCAGTGTGTGACCATGAAGGATTTATGAGGAAGGTTGAGACAGAGAGGCCTCCTCAGGATCCTGAAGGCCTTCCTTCAGGGGTTCAGTAGGACCTCCTACAGCTTTGGATACCGCTCCCCCTTCCTCCCCCAAGCCCATCACCACTCACCTTAAAGGTTCGTAAAATCTTAATTGTTTCAAAATGTAGTTAAGTTGAATTCAGGGGGGACTTTTTCAAGGCTTATCTGACATTATTCATTTTTCCCATAAGGTCTGTTGTTTGTCCAGTACGGATTTAGTCCAGTATGGCAGTACTGTCTGACAAAAATACCGTACTGGACGCGAGGGTACTATACCTTTCCACAGAGATTATTACCATTTTCCAACCGTTATCACATATATATCAGACTTAGTATTATAGTGAGCGTGATATTCTCGCAAGCACACGGTATCACATATTCAATGGCCTTACCTAGAGTATATACAAACATTATCAGTAAGGTAGTAGGGTGAGAAACTCCTTGAAAAAGGGCTCAAGGCACAAGCCGACATTGCAATCGACACACTCGTATCTCGTGTCTCGTCTGCCAGTGGTCGCACTGATTTTGGAGTTGCTGCACACATGACAGCGGTGCTGTGGTCTGGGGCAGTTTGGTGTAGAGGGGATGAAGCTAAGGAAGTGGCGTCCTGTGAGGCGTATGGGCGTCTGGCCGGCAGCGGAGGTTTGGATGTGGGGGTGGGGCTTTTCCTCTGCATATTTCCCGATGATCTCTCAGGACAACTCCCTCACAAACTCCTCGAAGGTCTTGAAGGTTCTTGTCGTCAAGGTATGGAGGTAGTGGGAGTTGAGGACCGAGATATCGAGCAGGTGGAAGAAGAGTTTCTTGTACCACTTCATCGTGGTCCTGACACTGGAAATCATAGAGTCAGACTGGTCTACCTGCCTCATGTTCACATTGTACTCCACTACTGATTCCAGTTTCCAGTTGTGGGCCCTCCTCTGGCTGGTGTACTCCACAGAGTCTGTGCGGTGCATCAGGGGGTGGTGTACCGTCAACAGGAGGGAAACTTCTCTCACTTGGTTCCATACAGTGGAGAGGATGTTGTTTGCCTTGTTATTTACCACCTCATTCCTATCGAGTTTCCTCCCAAGTTTCATCATATGACAGCGGCTTCTCTTGACAGTGCCACAGATTCTGGTGTCATGAAGGTGGAGGTACTGAGCGAGAAGGGGGCTAGTGTACCAGTTGTCCAAGTACAAGACGTGACCACAATGAAGGTACTCCTCTATCATGGTCTTCACCACAATGCCAGAGAGTCCAATACTTTGATCTTCTGTTATGTCTGTCTGTGCACCATTGTACATGACTATGTTTTGCACATAACCAGTTTTACAGTTGCACATAACAAAGATCTTGAACCCAAAATTGTGTCTCTTGCTGGGTATGTACTGGTGAAAGGAAATACTGCCTCTCCACAACACAAGACTCTCATCTGTGACGAGGTCTCTGGAAGGATAAAATAATGAGCAGAACGTTTCCTGTAGGTGATCAAAAACAAGCCTAATTCTCCTCATTTTTTCTGTGTTATTAGTATTAGCAGGGTCGTCTGTGTCATAAAAGTGGAGGCGGCTCAGAATGTACTGAAACCTATTCCAACTTATAACTTTACCAAAGAAAGGTGTGTAAGTAATCAGGTCAGTAGACCAGTAAGCAGGAAGTTGTCCTTTCCATACAATACCCATCAACAGAACCAAGGCCAAGTTTACTAAGTTTAATTTTTTTCCAGACTTATTTTTGATGATTTTCAGATGTTATTTTTGGGTTTAGGTGAGTTACAGACTGCTTTTAGGCATAGTTTAGCTTGTTTTAAAGCTATTTTGGGGGTTTAGGTGAGCCAGAAACTTGTTTTTGGACTCATTTGGGTGGGTTTTGGACTTGTTTGAGATTGGATCCCAAGGCTCTTTGGTGCATCCCTGTACATTCTATGTCATAACATCCCCTGTTAATGATACCCCAGCTCAACAATGGGTTTCCCCAAATGCATCTCATCGTTATAACGGGGACAGGGTGTATAACCATTGGATGCAGCTGGAAAATGAATGAGAAAAAGGAGTAGAAGTAACGGGAGGAGAAAAGGAAAGAAAGGAGAAAAGAAGAAGAGGAAAAGTGAGAGAAAATTAAGAGGGGGTGAGAGGAGACAGATTAAGTTGAGGTCTATCTCTGTGAGATTTTTTAAAGAAAAACATATCTCTGTGTCCACAGGACCAATTTACATGATACCCTTAATTTAACAACTGATTGCATAATCTGGTTAAATCAGTTCAGCGTGAGGGACCTGCTGTATGTGTGTTTTAGATGTAATTAGCCTTTGTTCTTGTTGAAAACTGCTTTACCAAGCATTATAGGTATAAGTTGGTGGTGTCGAACACTGAACTCCCTTTTTTCCCGTAGGTTATGTACAGTAATCCCTCTGTTATCCGGACGGCCACTCTCCAGACAATAAATTTCCCAGATGCTGTGATCTGGCTGTTCAGAACCATTATTCGTACATTTTTCCATTTTATCTGGACAAAACGCTTGTGTCCAGCGGGAATAGTCCTGTGGCGCAACCCTGTCTAGCTATGTGGTAGTATTTTTGAGTGAGGGAAAGATTGTGTATGTGTACACATGGGCCTTTTTCATGTGTGGGATAGAGAGAGAGAATAGATACAGGAATGACCTAAATGTTGTCCCTTCTATAGTAAACAAATGGGGGAGATAGGCATAACATCGATCCCTCCTCTCTCTCTCATCCATTCCCTCCCCCCCTGTCTCCTTCCCACTTTAGGGGAGGGAGATTGAGAGAGAGAGAGAATTGGTCCCTCCTCACTCGGTCCTCCTTTCCCTCCCTTCCTCCCCCTCCCTCTCTTGGGGGTGGGGAGAGAGAGAGAGAGAGAATAAATAAATACAGTAATCAGATGAGTGAGTGTGCTGTACGATGTACTGTAATGGCCTTTCACTTTGGCTTTCAGAGTTAGGTTATGTATGAAGGGGGGCCACAGGAGAACTCCTTTATCCAGACGGAACCATTACCCACACGTGCATTTGGCCCTATAACATCGGATAATCGAGGGATTACTGTACTCTGTAACTATTTGTAGCATTGGAACCCCCCTTACAATACAGTGATATTTTATCTTTCCTTTTACAGTATTTAAGGTTGTTTTTCTGTTTGAACAGTTATATAGTGCAAATATAGGGTCTTAAAGGGGATTAGACCCCCCCTTGGGGGGTTCGGGAGGGTATTATGTCACTATCTCATTATTCCACAGTACATTAGCTACTGACACCCCCTTGGCAACTTAACACCAGTCACGAGAGTTTATTGTAGTTGTCAGCCTGCTAACATTAAATTCTCATGTAATGGATGCTCTTATAAAAGGACCTTACTGTATTCATCTGTCCTTTCTCTGTTTCTTAACTTCTTTGTTTCAGTCTTGTGCTCTCTCTCTCTCTCTCTCTCTCTCTCTCTCTCTCTCTCTCTCACATCCACCTTGCTTCTCTCAGCTTAAAATGTATACCGTACCAGAATTATAGGATCAGATAGACTTCTGCATCATCCTCTCAATGCTTTCATATTAGTAACACTCCCAAGCATTGTTCTCTCAACAACTTACATAAGCAGTCAGACTCCTTTGGGTATTGTCTCCATTCCCTCAGTACCATGTGTAATTTTACTAATTACAAATGTATAAACTCTGACACATGTCCTTTAGTCGCCTTCCATTGTCATTCTCTGCTGGTACTCCATAATGACCCATCTGCATCATTTACAAGACCAGTGTCAGCTCTTCCGTTCATGTTGTCCATCGCAAAAGCTTTATAACTCCTGGGCATTTATCCAGTTGTTTCTTCCAGCTGATTTCAGAACCTGTCTTATTCTCCCTCTCGCCTATCAATGCAAGGTGGAAACACAATGATTATTGCCACTTTCACCTTCTTAAATTTGAACTTCACATACATACATCTCTAGCTGATGCGTTGGTAATCTTTTATGAACATCTGTATTTCATCATTGATCAGCAGCACAACTCCTATTTTGCAGTTCCCATGGGCATTCATATCTGACCTTGCACATTTCACATCATTCCTTTCCTCCCTTTCACACCCTTTCATCCTCAATTCAAATGCTGTCATCACGGTGTACCTAGCATTCCTGAGCATAGTGACTACTTCTACCCTCAGACTTTCCTCATAATTCATCTCACATTCCACATGGCCATATAAATGTGCCCAATTTGGAGGTGCTCTGGGCAGGACCCTTCACATCTTCCTGAGTTTTTGCCAATTACAGTAGAAGTCCTATTTTTCGGCATCTATGGGACCAGGCTAGTGCCAAAAAATCAAAATTGCCGAATTATCAAAAACCCTACCCACTCAATACCTTATATGTTTCGGTGAACACTATCATCACTACTCATATCATTACAAATGTGCTTGGAGAGAGTACTGTATACTGTTTGATACTGTACAATACTGTAATGAATACAGTACTATACATGAATATGAAAAATAAAGAAATTAGTGAACATACTATATATAAATGTAATGGTACAGTAGGCCTACAAGTTCACATGCACTTACCTAAACTTATAGTAGGTTCCCTAATTACATATGTACAATAGAAGGGGTTGATTGGACTCTGCTACTGCTGGAAGAAGTCCCCAGCAGTAGAGGGTCCTCATGGAGAATTTCAAGACTGACGAAAAAAATCGGAAAATCTGCCGAACGATCAGAGATTTTCGTAAATGGGACTATTTCTCAAAACTGCCGAAGTGTCAGATTTGCCGGGGAATTGGATGCCGAAGAATTGGACTTTTACTGTAGTTAAAATGGACAGACTGAGGGACACTGACCCCCTGCCAAACCCCATCCCTTTTGTTTGTGCCTGCAGGAAATGCAGGGTAACAGTATATGGTTGCTACCTAACAGTAAATGATTTCCTGAGTTCCAGGAAATCATTTGGCTTGTCACTCTGTGTAAGTTTATCTGTAGATAGAGCTACATTGAGTGAGTGGATGGTGGGTGCTTCCAACTACCAGTAATTAATTTCCATTATCAGGTCACAAGGGTCACGAGCAGAACAACATAGAGATGCCCAAGGTAGATGACCCTTATGTCCTCAATGCCTTCAGTGTCAGCAAAGAATTTGGCTTTGGACTCATTGAAGCCCCACAGATGGTAGGTATTTAGGAGGGCAAGGAGGAGGAGGAGGAGGAGGAGGAGCACTTAACCCCTTAAATACTGGAATATATATATATATATATATATATATATATATATTTTTTTTTTCTCTCTAAATTCACAGGATTTTGTTCAGTTTGGGGAGACTTTCAGATTGGAGGGCTTTGGTACATCCTTAATTTATCCCGTCGCATTGCAATGTATTAAAAAAAAAAATACCGTTCAGTGTTTGGTTAGTCTCATTCTGTAATGAGGCATCAGTTGTGTGGAATACTTGGAGAATTTCACTTCCCAGATTGGCTGTTTTTTTTTATTGGGATTTTGTTCAGAAATGAATGCAGAATTTGTGTATTATGGTAGTATTAAATATTAGCTAACCGTACAACATTTTTTTTGATCAAAAATATGCATGAATGCTACACCTGCGTTAAGTTTTACACCACCGACCTGCCAAAGAATGGGGAATAGATCACCCTCCCCCCCAAGTTTCACCTCCTGGTTGATGATTTATCAGTAACCCATTCATAAGTAACCCTGTTCACAGAATCACTGATTCTGTGTATGAGTTTATGCACATGTGTATGGATGTGCATATGTGTAGACATGTATGCATGCAGAATTCTTGTCTACTGACTGGCCTAACTTAGCATGTCATATGCACAGGGAAACCTTTTTTATTCAGCTCTTTTGTTTACTGATTACCATAACATATAATTTCATTTGTACAGGGAAACCTTGATTTAACTGACTAAAAAGAGGGGAATATTGTCTATTTTTGTCACTTGATTGTAATTGAATAGGAGGAAAAACAGGAATGAGACATTACTCTAAATAACACTGAGCTTTTATTCATGTACAAAGATTTTAGTCTTATCTTTTTTTTTTTTCCATTTAACTCCATACTCCATAGTCATGATTTTTGCATTTTATTCCATACTTCTTAGTCATGATTTTTTCATTTAATTCCATACTCCTTAGTCATGAGCTACTGAAACATTCATCTTTATATTTTCAAGTTTTTAAGCAGTAGTCTTATTCCCTCACCTTCATTTTACCTTTGTGTTCTTTGGAAGTGATTGTTAATTATTTGTACTGTACTTGCTTTCTTGGATGATAATGCAGACAATAAGTCAACACTTGGAGAATAGATGCCATGACTCTGATTGCATGTAAGTATGGATAGGAAGGTGAAGCCAACATACCTTCTTTTGGTCATTCTTTAAAGTACCAGTTTCAGTCCACTGTTGCCAATATGGACACACACCCTGGGAAGAGTGAATTTAGGGTTTATTCTAAAGTGGATTTGGAGACTTCAAAATGCATCTTCCTTAGTTGTTTGTTTTACGCATTGCACATCAATATTATCTCTGTCTTATTGATGCAAACTAGGCAAATATTAAAGTGATTTACTGTAAATAACTTACTGTAGAATGTGAATGTTAAGATGTAATGTGGATAGTAAATTGCTATGAATCCTCCTGTGCCACCAAAATATGACCATTAGTCCGTTGTTTCCAGAATCCAGTGGATTATAGTCAACTGAATTGAGGGTTCTTTGTATAGCATTGAAAAGGACATAAGAGTATACAGTCATGATTTTGGATGATGCATGTTTATTGATTAAGGAAGTATTTTTAAAATGCTGTTTAAGATGTTTGAGTTAATAAATTCCATCCTTTCAGTACTCCATTATGCCGCCTATGTACATCACTTTGGAGATGCCAGACTCATGCCGCAGAGGAGAACAAGTATGTTGTTACTGTAGTTATTTTTTTCCTGTATATGTCTAACCCTAGGCATGACTTGACTTGGCAGCTTGTTCCCTGATGCCCATTGGACATATGTGCCATGTACCTTCACATGTCACTACTTGGACAGTAGTACCCACAATCCATATTGAATACATGCTAAACACATCTCATTCAAGACTGCTCTGAGGGTATTAGCGGGCTTGATTTTGTGACATGTTGGTTGGTCTTCTGGAAGATCACTGTAGTGTGTTTTACCAAAACTGAAGTCATCAAACTGTTCTCATCCTCAGATAGGGATCAAGTTCACATCTCTTCGGGCACCAGACCACTTCTCTAACCCATTGACCACCATCAGCCCTTGCCATCAGAGTTGCTAGTTTGTATATGGGCAAAATATATTCAGCCAGAGTGAGGCTGTGTTGCATGTTTAAGAAATCTTTACAGTTAACTATGACCTTTTTTCTCACCTAAGGATGGAGTGAGGTAGTTTGTTTGGAGATTTATATGATGAGGGTTGGTGCCTCCCCCCCTCCCCACATCTTTTTTTAAGTTTTGAGAAATAAATGCTGTTTAAAAATTATAGTTGATCATAGAAGACAAGGACCATCCCAAGTTCACCAATTTGAAAATTTATGGGAACCTCTGCTATGGGTGTTCTCATGCCTTGTGAATAAGAGATTTTGAATTTTTATGATGAGGATGGCTGCGTTGGTGATGAGTGTCAAAAGGGTAGAGGTGCTAGAATTGCATTTTAAAAAGTATATGTCACAAGTTTTTGCTTATAAATACAGTAGATAGAATCATCATCATCACCATCATCCGGACCTCCTTTCCCACCCTAGGGCAGGGTGAGGAGTAGCATTCTGCTTGTATATATCTACAGTATTTATTTATCATAAGACTGAGCTTTTATCTGTCTGTCTATCTATGGCCAGACTCCTTAATCCCATAAGGGGTCTCCACAGATAGATCACCACATCGCCTTGTCCTCTGTCATCCGGCTGCCCTCCCTCTAACTTTTGCCTCTCCCCCCTCTCATAATCTCTCTATTCCATCTTTCCCTCTGATCCTTAGCCTCGACCTACACCACATTCACATATTCTCCTAGTCTGTCTCCCATTCTCCATCGTTTCTACATAGCCAAACCATCTCAAGAGGACGGGATTTCTTATAATACTTTTAATTAGGTTCTTGTAATGCTACTGATCGCATCCGCATCAGTACCACAATATGCCTTCCCCTCCTCATGTATCTGTCAGTCTTTTCATGTGACTCCACATGCTCCTCTCGGTAACTCATTTCTACTGCTCACACTCTTGACTTGTGTCCTTCATACAGGCCCCAGGCTTCACCTGCATACATTAGAGTGGGAATCACAATCTGGTCATACAACACTTCCCCCCCCCCCCACACACACTGCAGTGCTCCCTTTCCTATTCATTATCATTGTTTTCAATGAACCATTAACCAGACTGTGTTTGCAGTATAGAAAAGAACAAGGATGCTACCTGGAATACCAGGTCTGGTTTGACAGTGTCAGATTATGGTGCCTGATGGTTTAGTGGGTAATTAAGGTGCACCAATCGGATTGAGCCTGTGTAGGTTTATATCCAAGGGATGGTTGGGGTTTATTACTCACGTAATGGCACTCAGGGATGAGTGAGACTGGTCACTCTTGTCTTAAATGTTAGGACCAACTTGCCTAACCCAGGGCTTTTATGCCCTGCTTGGGGCAACATAGGATTGGATGATGGATGGATGGATGAGTGTGAGAGCCTGAGACCATAGAAAATGTATTTGCATAATCATGGTACCTTTTCCCTATTAGTAATCAGTGCTTCATGTAAATGAATAGCAGGAAAAGTGTCTCAGACATGTTTAATAGTGTTATTTTCTTTCAGATGGAAAAATAATTTTCAGCTTCAGTGTGAAAACTGAATGACTGTGTACAGCTGTACAGCACTATCCTGCGTCATGAAACGAAACGGAAAAATTTAACATTGTTCTCTTTATCTCCTGCACAGGTTGGGATGCGAGTCATGGTATTCAACAACCTGCCACAAGAAATGATTGTCCTGTTAGTGCTGCATGGTGCTGACACTCATCGCTTCGTGGCAGTTGAACGATACGGTGTTGTTGACTTCTACAGTCCACGTCTTGAAGCTGGAGACCATCAGCATCTTGTCTCGGTATGTAGCATGTTGAGAGAGGGTGTGATGACAGGTAGATATTGCTGGCCTGATGTTTTGTTCTTTTATTTTTTAATTGTTGCTATTTATCATAATTAAATCAATGGGTGGAAGTACATCATTTAAAAATGTAAATTAGGATTAATATTAGTATTCAGTTTGAGATATTATATATCAAAATAATAGTTAAAAAGAAACTCTTTAAGGTGGCATGGATGTTAATGACACCAGTGTCTCATTTTGTTCATTTTGTTTATAAAGGCTCCAGCGTGCTTGCATATGTTGTCCTTGGTCACCTAATGGTGGCTGTCCATACTGCACGATTTCTGGCAGCCATGCTATTCAGTCCCTTATCCCTGACTTCACACTCTAGGACCTCATCCCAGGTCTCTTTCGGTCTGCCTCCTGCAACCCCACCCCAAACATTCACACTTCTCATTTTCTGCACCCAGTTATCATCCTCCATCCTCTCCACATGCCCAGACCATATCAATCTATCTCTCCTCATCACAACACCAATACACTCCAGTTCCATCTTTCCTTCCCACTCTTCTGTCATAAACGCAGCCACCCACTAGGCCTTGCGTTCAAGGATGCATTGCACTTCCATCTAAACATTGTCATTTCTGTATGTTTGAGTCTGCACATATTCTCTTACTTCTCCTACCCGCCATGGGGAAAGGAAAAATATATTTGGGGTGGCGGGTCAGGTGGGGGGGGATGATCGGGATGTCGTGGGTGAGCGGTGTGTGGGGAATGGTGAAGGAAGGGTAGTGGTGAGCAGTGAGGATATTGGGGATGCATGGAGAGAGCATTGTGACCGGTTGTTGAGTGAGGAGTTTGACTGGGACAGGGAAGGTTTGGAGCCAGCGGATCCAGTGTCTGGCCCTTGGCCTTTGGTTGATGCTGCTACTGTGAGTGGGGCAATGGGCGGGATGGGGGTGGGGAGGGCAGCAGGTGTGTCTGGGTTGACTGCCGAAATGTTGAAGGCCTCAGGCGATATAGGGGTGAGTTTAGTCACTGACCTGATAAATAGGATTATTTATGAGTGTGTTGTCCCAGATGATTGGCTGAAGAGTGTAATTGTAAATGTGTATAAAGGGAAGGGTGATGCCCTGGAAAGAGGGAATTATAGAGGTATAAAGCTTTTAGATCAGATAATGAAGGTAATGGAGAGAGTTTTAGAAGGTATGATTAGAGAAAGAGTGAATATTGATGAGATGCAGTTTGGGTTTATGCCAGGTAGGGGGACCACTGATGCCATATTCATTGTTCGACAGCTTCAGGAAAAATATATTGGTAGGAGAAGGGATCTTTATTTTGTTTTTGTTGATTTGGAAAAGGCCTTTGACAGAGTCCCTAGAGAGGTGGTGAAGTGGGCAATGAGAAAGCTTGGCTTGGAGGAGTGGCTGGTTAGGGTGGTTATGGCCATGTATGTGGGTGCTCACACCCAGGTGAGAGTGAATGGAGATTTGAGTGATGAGTTTTCCGTGAATGTTGGTGTGCATCAGGGGTCAGTCTTGAGTCCCTTGTTGTTTATCATGGTACTTGAAGCCCTTTCACGTGACTTTAGAAACGGACTCCGTGGGAGTTGTTGTATGCTGATGATTTGGTGTTGATTGCAGAGAATGAAAGGGAGGCGGAGGAAAGGTTTAGGAAGTGGAGAGATGGTATGGGGCAAAAGGGTTTAAGGGTAAATGCAGATAAAACAAAAGTGATGATATCTAGGGTTGGTGGCGGTACTGTCAAAGACGAGGGAGAGTGGCCATGTGCAGTTTGCCACAAGGGCGTGGGAAGTAATTCCATCTTGTGCGGTGTGTGTGATAAATGGGTGCATATGAGATGTAGTGGTATCAGAGGTAGACTGCGAGATAATGCTGATTTTATGTGTACGGCGTGCCGGGGTGAGCAGGTGGAGATCGTCAGACGTGAAAGAATTGAACTTGCTGGTGAATCTCTTGAGTGTGTGGAAGAGTTTTGTTATTTAGGAGACATGTTGTGTGCTGGAGGTGGGGCTGGAGCTAGCTCTGTGGATAGGGTGAGAAGTGGTTCGAAGAAGTTCAGGGAGCTCTTGCCTCTCCTGACATTGAGGGGGCTCTCCCTACGTGCTAAGGGGTCTTTGTATGCAGCGTGTGTTAGGAGTGTAATGCTGTATGGCAGTGAGACCTGGGCAGTGAAGGAGGAAGACATTCGCCGGCTCAGACGTACAGAAATGACAATGATTAGGTGGATGTGCAGTGCATCCCTGCGTCCAAGGCCTGGAGGGGCTGGGTTTACAATGGAAGAGTTGAGAGGTAGGATGGGACTGGAGTGTATTGGTGTTGTGATGAGGAGAGGTAGATTGAGGTGGTTTGGACATGTGGAGAGGATGGGGGATGATAGTTGGGTGAGGAAGGTGAGAAGTGTTAATATTGGGGGTGGGGTTATGAGGGGTAGACCGAGAAAGACATGGGACGAGGTCATTAAGTGTGACCTTAGGGTTAAGGGACTGAACAGGGAGGCTGCAATGGATCGTGCAGCATGGAGAGCCGCCATTAGGTGACCAAGGCCGACACATGCAAGCATGTTGGAGCCTTTAAAAACGAACGAAAACGAACGATTTACTGTCAAGGTCTTACTTGCCATACAGCATTACATTCCTAACACTTGCTGTATACAAAGATCCCTTAGCACAGAACGAGAATCCTTTCAGTGCTAGGAGGGGCAACAGCTCCCTAAAGCTCTATCAGCCACTCTTCACTTTAGCCACAGAGCTATCTATCTATCTATCTATCTATCTATCTATATATATATATATATATATATATATATATATATATATATATACTGTATATATATAGATATATATATATATATATCTGTCTATCTATCTATCTGTCTATCTAGATAGATATAGATATGTGTTTGTGTGTGTGTGTGTGTGTGTGTGTGTGTGTGTGTGTTTGTAGTGTAGCATATTATATAGCCTGTACTTACAGTATATAATTTTCCTACTACATAGGTTAACCCAAATGACTCGGTGGAGGTGATTTTACCTGTAGCACCAACAGTGGATCAGGGGGAGATTGAGCTTACTGTCTCTGCCATCACACAAGTTGGCCGGGATGAGGAATCTATCAAACTCAAAGTTGAGGTACTGTATGATGTTGCCACATGCAAGATCTTATTTGTTGCAATGCTGAATTTGATTGCGAAATTTGAGATTTACATGATAGCATTAGTTATCCAGATTATCTGATCATGTTATCTGATTTGCTGACTTTTGTGAATAACTAGATAGTTTACTCTGCTGATGTGTAGATAAATGTGCTAATTTTTGTACTTGATTTTGGCTGCAGGGATGTGATTATCCTTTGGACTGATATTGTAAATTGGGGGGTAGGGGGTTTTCAAGAATACTCCCCCAGTATCCCTGCTTGTCGTACGAGGCGACTAAAAGGGTTGGTGGTGGGTTAGTGCCCCACCCCGTAAAAAGAACTAACTAAAAAAGCAAATAAAGCGCCTCGGACCCGGACGGACCATACGTTGACGACTAAGGAACGGACAAAGGACATTCTGAGGGTGGGAACGTGGAATGTGAGAGGAGTGAATGATGAAGTGAAAGAGAGAGAGATTGTCCAGGTGCTTGAGGATGCAAAAGTGGATATATGTGGATTGACTGAAACTAAATGGGAAGGTGAAAGGATGAGAGAATGGGAATACGGTGTAGGTATATGTGCGGGAGTCAGTGAGAATGAGAGGGCAAGAGAGGGAGTATGTCTGATGATAAGCAAGAAGTGGAAGGAGAATATAAGAGAGTATGGAACAGTGGGTGCAAGGATTGTATGGGTGAGGATGAAAGTAGGTATACAAGCGTGTGTATGCTCCAACAGAGGATCGAGTGGCAAGAGTGAAAGATGAGTTTTGGGCAAGAGTAGAAGCATGTATGGACGAGTTTGAGAGGAGCGAGAGAGTGCTGTTGATTGGAGACATGAATGGCAAAGTCGGGAATGTACGAGTGGATGGAGTGGTTGGTAAGTGGGGTGTGCCAGCGGAAGTAGATGGGAATGGTAGTGCTTTGGTGGACATCTGTGCTGGTAAGGGGTTGGCAATAGCCAACACCTACTTTCGTCATAAGATGATCCACTGGTATACATGGATAGTAATGAGGAGGATGGATGGTGAACTTGTTGAACGAAAGGCAATGATAGACTACGTGTGTGTGGATGAGCGAATGAGAAGACAAGTGTTGGATGCAAGGGTGTGGAGAGGGTGGGGGAATGGAGTCTCGGACCATCACTTAGTGATGGCCAAGGTAGAGCTGCAAAGAAAGTGGTTGAGGAGGCGAAGGGGAAGACAGGAGGAAGCAGCTCCTGTGAGAAGAGTGGAGAAATTGCAAGATAGTGAGAAGAGGACAGAGTATAAGAGCATAGTGGAAGAAAGATTGGGAATGTATGAGCTAGAGCAGATGGAAGGGGTGGAAGACGTATGTAAGATATTCACGGAAGAGATAAGCGCAGCGTGTGAGGCGGTTTGTGGAGTGAGGAGGAGATACTAGGGTGTGCAAGGGACAGCATGGTGGAATGATGAGGTGAAACGAGCTGTGGAACAAAAGAAGAAGGCATATGGTGAATGGTTGGCGAGTAGAGGTAGGGGAGAAGATGAGAGAGAGAAGAGAGAGGTATATGTGAGCAGGAGAAGGGAGGTTAAGAGACTGGTGAAGGAGAGTAAGAAGAAAGTGGATGAAGAGTTTGGGAGGAATCTGAATGTGAAATGGAGTGAGAGTAAGAAATTGTTTTGGAAGGAGGTAAAGAAAGTAAGGCAGTGTGAAAGGGGAAATAGTAGGGGAGTGAAAGATAGGAATAATAGATTGTTGGTGGAGAAGAGAGAGAAATTGAGGAGATGGAAGGAGCACTTTGAGGATTTGTTGAATGTAGAGAGTGAGAGCAGTGTGAGTATAAGTGGTTGGGGAATGGCTGGGAGAAGAAGAGATGAGAGGAGGGAGGAAGAGATCAGTAGGTCGGAAGTAGTGGAAGCGATGAAGAAGATTAAGCTGGGAAAGGCCCCAGGAATTGATGGAGTGTGTGGTGAAATGCTTAGGTATGGGGGTGAGATTGTTGTGGAGTGGATATGGAAGTTGTGTAGATTGGCTTGGGAAGAGGGAAGGGTTCCAGAGGACTGGAAATCAGGTATAATTGTTCCTCTGTACAAAGGAAAAGGGGAGAGAGAAGTATGTGGTAACCATAGGGGTATTTGCCTTCTTAGGGTGACTGGTAAAATATATGGTAGAATACTCATTGATAGGGTTAGGCATATGACAGAGGAGCTAGTTGGAGAAGAACAAGGGGGATTTAGGAAGGGAAAAGGGTGTGTAGATCAGATATTTGTTCAAAGATGTTTAGTGGAGAAGTATCTAGAGAAGGGAAGGAAAGTGTACGCTGCCTTCATGGACTTGGAGAAAGCTTATGACAGAATAGATAGGAAAGGTATGTGGAAGGTATTAAGAATATATGGAGTGGAGGGGAAATTGTTGAGTGCTGTGAAGAGTATGTACGAGGGAGCTAGGGCTACGGTGCGAGTGGATGGTGAGCTGAGTGAGTTCTTTGATCTCAATGTGGGACTGAAACAGGGGTGTGTAATGTCTCTATGGCTGTTTAATATATATATGGATGGGGTCGTAAAGGAGGCACAAGGTAGGGCAGTGGATGTGGGGGTGGCCCTAATGAATGAGGGTGAGATTTGGAAGCTTCCGGTGTTGCTGTTTGCTGATGATACAGTATTGTTGAGTGAAGATGAATGGGAGTTGCAAGGTTTGGTGAATGAATTTGGGACAGTGTGTAGGAGGAGGAAGCTGAAAGTTAATGTAAACAAAAGTAAAGTTATGGTGTTTGAGAGGAATGAAGTCACAGAGTGTGCAGTGAGGTTGGATGGTGAGGATATTGAGAATGTGAGTGCATTCAAGTACTTGGGTAGTGTGATGAGTAAGGATGGAACTTTGGGGGATGAAGTACGTGAAAGGGTACAGCAGGGAAGGAAGGTTGTTGGTGCACTGAAAGCAGTGATGAGAAATAGGGAGGTGAGTATGGAAGTTAAGAAGTCACTGCATGATGGTATTGTGATCCCTACCCTGACGTATGGAAGCGAGGCGTGGACCTTGCAAGAGGGGAACAAGTCAAGAGTGAGAGCAGTGGAAATGAGTTACTTGAGAGGAGCATGTGGAGTGACATGGAGGGACAGGTTGACGAATGTAGAAGTGAAGGAACGTTGTGGGGTAGATGTGGATGTGGTTGAAAAGATTAGGAGAAATACACTGAGGTGGTTTGGACATGTGGAGAGGATGGAGAATGAAAGACTGACTAAGAGGGTGTATGTAGGTGAGGTGGAGGGAGGGAGAGGGAGGGGTAGACCGAGGATGAGGTGGAGGGATGGAGTTGAGAGGTATATGAGGGGGGGGGGGTGAGTTGGGGGGAGGGTAGTCAAATGGTGGGTGACAGAGTGACTTGGAGGCGTTTTGTCTGCGGCCACCCTTTGCGGGATTAGGGCGTCGGGCTATAGATAGATAGATAGATAGAAATGTTTTTCAGGAAAATGTCATATGATATATTCATCTGTGGAAAATCCCTACCAGTGAAACAGCTGTTGTAAGGGCTGGAACAAAGTCGCAAGGGTGTACAGTACCTAACTAGTTAATATCATGCTTAAAGGTGTACAGTGGAGCTTTGAGTATCAAGTATCCACCTAATTGAAGACAATCGGATAACCTAGAAATAGTCCCCCCCCCCCCCCTTTTTTTATTTCAGCTACTGCTAAGAGCTAGCAAAATTGACATTATCTCTAGCTATTTATTTGTCTACATATTCTCTTAGTATGCGCAGCATGTGAGGCGGTTTGTGGAGTTAGGAGGAGATGCAAGGGTGTGCAAGGGACAGCATGGTGGAATGATGAGGTGAAACGAGCTGTGGAACAAAAGCAGAAGGCATATAGTGAATGGTTAGCGAGTAGAGGTAGGGGAGAAGATGAGAGAGAGAAGAGAGAGGTATATGTGAGCAGGAGAAAGGAGGTTAAGAGACTGGTGAAGGAGAGTAAGAAGAAAGTGGATGAAGAGTTTGGGAGGAATCTGAGTGTGAAATGGAGGGAGAGTAAGAAATTGTTTTGGAAGGAGATAAAGAAAGTAAGGCAATGTGAAAGGGGAAATAGTAGGGGAGTGAAAGATAGGAGTACAGTAATAGATTGTTGGTGGAGAAGAGAGAGAAATTGAGGAGATGGAAAGAGCACTTTGAGGATTTATTGAATGTAGAGAGTGAGAGCAGTGCGAGTATAAGTGGTTGGGGAATGGCTGGGAGAAGAAGAGATGAGAGGAGGGAGGAAGAGATCATTAGGGCGGAAGTAGTGGAAGCGATTAAGAAGATTAAGTTGGGAAAGGCCCCAGGAATTGATGGAGTGTGTGGTGAAATGCTTAGGTATGGGGGTGAGATTGTTGTGGAGTGGATATGGAAGTTGTGTAGATTGGCTTGGGAAGAGGGAAGGGTTCCAGAGGACTGGAAATCAGGTATAATTGTTCCTTTATACAAAGGAAAAGGGGAGAGAGAAGTATGTGGTAACCATAGGGGTATTTGCCTTCTTAGTGTGACTGGTAAAATATATGGTAGAATACTCATTGATAGGGTTAGGCATATGACAGAGGAGCCAGTTGGAGAAGAACAAGGGGCATTTAGGAAGGGAAAAGGATGTGTAGATCAGATATTTGTTCTAAGATGTTAAGTGGAGAAGTATCTAGAGAAGGGAAGGAAAGTGTATGCTGCCTTCATGGACTTGGAGAAAGCTTATGACAGAATAGATAGGCAAGGTATGTGGAAGGTATTAAGAATATATGGAGTGGAGGGGAAATTGTTGAGTGCTGTGAAGAGTATGTACGAGGGAGCAAGGGCTGCGGTGCGAGTGGATGGTGAGCTGAGTGAGTTCTTTGATCTCAATGTGGGACTGAAACAGGGTTGTGTGATGTCTCCATGGCTGTTTAATATATACATGGATGGGGTTGTAAAGGAGGTGCAAGGTAGGGCAGTGGATGTGGGGGTGGCTGTAATGAATTAGGGTGAGATTTGGAAGATTCCGGTGTTGCTGTTTGCTGATGATACAGTATTGTTGAGTGAAGATGAATTTGAGTTGCAAGGTTTGGTGAATGAATTTGGGACAGTGTGTAGGAGGAGGAATCTGAAAGTTAATGTGAACAAAAGTAAAGTTATGGTGTTTGAGAGGAATGAAGTCACCGAGTGTGCATTGAGGTTGGATGGTGAGGATATTGAGAATGTGAGTGCATTCAAGTACTTGGGTAGTGTGATGAGTAAGGATGGAACTTTAGGGGATGAAGTGCATGAAAGGGTACAGCAGGGAAGGATGGTTGTTGGTACACTGAAAGCATTGATGAGAAATAGGGAGGTGAGTATGGAAGTTAAGAAGTCACTGCATGATAGTATTGTGATCCCTACCCTGACATATGGAAGCGAGGCGTGGACCTTGCAAGAGGGGAACAAGTCAAGAGTGAGAGCAGTGGAAATGAGTTACTTGAGAGGAGCATGTGGAGGGACATGGAGGGACAGGTTGACAAATGAAGAAGTGAAGGAACGTTGTGGGGTGGATGTGGATGTGGTTGAGAAGATTAGGAGAAATACACTGAGGTGGTTTGGACATGTGAAGAGAATGGAGAATGAAAGACTGACTAAGAGGGTGTATGTAGGTGAGGTGGAGGGAGGGAGAGGGAGGGGTAGACCAAGGATGAGGTGGAGGGATGGAGTAGAGAGGTATATGAGGGAGGGGGGGGTGAGTTGGGAGGAGGGTAGTCAAATGGTGGGTGACAGAGCGACTTGGAGGTGTTTTGTCTGCGGCCACTCTTTGTGGGATTAGGGCGTCGGGCTATAGATAGATGTGTTAGTCGAGTCAGACCAAACAGAGGTACTGTATTTTAAGCAAGCCATCTTAGCCATCTATTTCTCAGGATAAGCTCAATCTGATAGTTCTCAACACAGTTGATAATTATGATGTTTTCTGCTTTTCTGCTCCTGTTTCTGGATTCTTGTAAAACTAACATTTATTTTATTGTTGGAATATATGCTTGGTGATTTAGTTCTTTTTGGTACATAAGCTGATGTGGACCATAAGGATCACATCTGAGAAATAGTTGAAGTTTATTGCTAACATAATACCACTCAGGGATGGGTGACTGATTACCTGTCTTAAGTGTTGGGGCTAAGTAGCCTAGCCCCACGCCTCTATACCAGTACTCCTGATGGCCTGATAGAAAATTAGTTGATATATAGAACAGATTAGAATGAAATGAATTAGAGTGATGAGGATTATTGATGATGATGATGATGGTAGTGGAGGTGGTAATGGTAATGATGATATTGATGATGATAATGGTAATGATGATGATGATGATGATGATGGTAATGATGATCATGGTGATGATATACCTGTAGTATACTGTATCTTGATCTTATTTACCAGCCCGAGGGAGCCACCATTGACCGGCACACATCGACCTTACTGGATTTGAAGAACCGTGCAGTTGTTTATGAGTTCATGGACATTGTTGTGGAGGAATCCTTCATAATCCCATTCAGCCTCAAGCGACGCTTTGTGGCCGGCTCCCCGCGTGGTCATGTGTCCCTCTGTGGTGATGTTGTTGGACCATCTTTTCCCTATGGGGTTAGTATTGTTTTAATTTTACTGTGGCCCTGTATCTTTCTTTCTTTAGTGTTGTGGGGCCATCCTCTCCTTCTGGGGTAAGTATCTTTCTTTAGTGATGTTGTGGGAGCCATCGTTCCTTATGGGGTAAATATTTTTTCAACTGTGCTGTACAGAAAAATTTAAGGTTACTCTTCAGTGCAAGTTAGGGATACATTTGGCACTGTAAAATGAAGAAACTGGGGAATCATTGTCATAAGTAGCAGTGAAACTTAGATACACAGTGTTTCTATAACAATGAAGTGTGGTTGGTGGAGGTGCTCATCATCCACTCACTCGATGTAGTGCTGCTCACGGGTGCCTGCCTTTTCCACTCTTCCTTCCTACATTCCATTCTTCCTCTTCTGTCTTTCTTTCCTTCTTCCTTTACTCTTCCTACTGTCTACAGGTGACACTACACCAAATGACAAGCCAAATGGATTCCTATGCATGAGGAAACCATTTACTACGCTGGGTGGTAACCATATAATCAAATTTTGGCACCCGGTGGTTTAGTGGGCAGTTAAGGGTCTCCAGTCGGATTGAGCCTGTGCAGGTTTATATCCAAGGGGTGGTTTGGGTGTCCTGCTTACTGCTTACATAATGCCACTCTGGGATGAGTGAGGCTGGTCACTCTCATCTTAAAAGTCAGGACCAACTCTCTTAGTCCCAGGCTCCTACGCTTCTCATGGGGCAGCACTGGATTAAATGATGGATTGATGGAAAAAGGTTGCTTATATTTAGAGCTTACTGTATTAACCTTTTCCTTACTCCCCCCTGACATAAACACTACATTCACTCCCCATACCGAACTGACAGCTCCCCCTCCCATGGTGAGGGGTAGTGTATGTTTTATTACCATGTCCAAACTATTCACTCTTTGTGATTTGCTTGTATACTGATGATCACACAAACCGAGCATGATGTTACTGTTGTAGAAAAAGAATTATAAAATAATTCATAAAATTTTACATACCAGTATCTTATGCAAAAGTACTGAGGTAACTACTGTACAGATTGGCTTGAAATGTCATGCACAGATGAATGGCTTATTTATTTATCCTGTAAATTGTGCTGATTTTGGACGATAAATACTGGTCTAATAACGATGATAAAGTAACGATGTGTTGTGGTGCGTTCCGAGGCAGACACAATCAGGTGAAGCCAGGCCATATGCGAGAGATAGGAATGAAAGAAAAAAAAATTGAGAAGGGAGAGATTGTAAAGTATAATAACAAAATAACAAAAAGCAAAGCCATAATGGCAAACCAAATAAAGGGTGTGAAAATAAACTATAAAAGTGAAAAAAAATAAGAAAAAGAATGTGAAAGAAGAGGGAATGAAGATGAAATAAAGTAGGATGCACATCCACAAAATCCTCTTTCACATTAGGCAGAACATTAGGTCTATCATCTCCAAATGGATCAAACAGAAGTGTGAAGTGAGTGGACACGTGACAAGGATGGCGACCTTGACCCACTTGTTGCAGAGAGTGGCATTGCTAATTTCCTCCTCCTCCTCACTCATGTCAACCTCGCTGTCGTTTTCAGGATCATAGTTGTCATCACTGTCGTCTACTGACACAGACACTGTTGCATCGTCATCTGATACATCTGAATCACTAGCATCAAGAGGAATAAACTCCTCATCACTGTCAGAATCCCCCAGAGATGCTGTGAGAGAAAAATATCCAGGGCACCTTCTTTTGTGGTCAGGTGCTTGGTAATTGGCTCTCTCAGCCTCAGGCAGGCTGAGTGGTGTAATTGTTGTCGTAGTCTCCGGAAGATATACTGTAGTACAATAGTAGTAGAAATCATCATTATCATCATCCAGACCTCCTTTCCCATCCTAGGGCAGGGTGAGGAGTAACACCATCCAGACACCCAAAGTTTACCCAATTCAATGGGCCATGCTTCCATTCACTCATCATTCAAGCCCTCGAAATCCTGGCTCCATCAGATAGACCCCCCAAAAAAATTTCACCACTTTTTGTAGCCTCACATATACCTATCTGATAGAGCCAATCAGAATGCTGTCACATTAAAAAGTTATGCCCAGTCTCTGGCTATGCACTTCTCTGCTCAATATTCATCTAGCTTGAGCTCTTCTCAGTCCCCTAGCCTCACCAACTTCCATACCTCTCTTCCTCACAAACTCATCCACCATATCCCTCCACCATCTTCTCAGCCTACTTCGCCTCCTCCCTCCTTCAGATTATCTCAGATATACCTTTTTCACCACTCTTTTGCTATTCATTCTCTCCACATGACCAAATTGTCTCAGAACACTCTTTGATTCTGGTGTCCACAGACTTCCCTCACTCCGCATCTTTCATGTATCACATTATTCCGCATCCTGTCCACTTTCTGTACTCCACATATATTCCTTGGCAGTCCCATCTCCACTGCTCTTACTTTTGACTTTTAATTTTCATACTACATCATAGAGTCACATCTGTATGTTAAAGTTGGCACTAACTCTCCTTCATGTCAGCCTCGCACAGCTGCAACACTGAAGCCTCTGTTTCTTATCAAGGCCTTCACAGCATGACCCTCTTTCTTTCCATGTGTCACTCCACTTTCAACTTCTTTTGCACTTTTCCTTCTATTTTCTGTCACTGTACCCAGGTTTTTGAACCCTCTCACTAATTCCAGTCTCCCTCCATTCACAGTAACATCACACTGGGAGTTACCTTCTCTCTAGGTAATCATCACTTTACTCTTTTCTATACTAACTCTCAAGGCATGATGCTCACAGACATCTGCAAAACTGTGCACTAGGCTACGAGGCTCTTGTTCAGTATTTGCAAATAGCACTGCATCATCAGCATACAACAAACTTGAGATATTCCATCCATCACCATTCATTACCAGTATCATCCCTTTCTCCATTACACGTGTTTTTACTTCTCTCGTCACCCCATCCATATATATATATTGAACAACAATGGGGACATCATGCAACCTTGTCGCACACCTCCGTTGAGCGTGAACCTTTCACTTAGGTGCCCATTTACCCTTACACATGCCCCACTACCATCGTAAAAACTCTTTACGGCACCTAGCAGCTTACCATCTACACCGTACATGTGCAAAACCTTCCATAATCCTTCTCTGTCTGCTTTGCCTTATGCCTTTTCCAGATCCATAAATGCCATAAACACCTTGTTGTCCTTCTCACACACCTTCTCCACTATCTGTCTCATTGCAGATATTTGATCCTCACATCCTCTGCCGCTCCTAAAGCCACCCTGTTCATCACTGACTAGGACTTCTGATATCTTTCTTACTTTCTCTATAATAATTCTCCCATATACCTATCCTATAACACTCGTTGGACTTATGCCCTGATAATTCTTGCAGTCACTTCGCTCACCTTTATTTTTGTACAAGGGTACAATCGCTGCCTTTTTCCATTCTACTGGCACAGTTTCACTCATCCATGCCTTCATACATATCTCCAACAAGCACTTCATTCCACTTTCTCACTAGACTTAGTCATTTCTGCATATACCTCATCAACCCCGGCTACTTTCTGACTTTTCATCCGCTTCACAGCATTCTTCTCCTTTGCAGGTGTCATGTTTCCTGGCATTGCATGCCATCTCTGTACACTCCAAAAACCAATCAAGTTAACAGTTGCTTTGCTGTCTCCATTCCAGTTCACCAGACTTTCAAAATGTTCTTTCCATCTAGTCCTTACTTGATCCTCATGGGTTATAATCTACCACTTACACCCTTCACACTTTCACTTTTCTTTCCAGTGTCACATCTACATTTCCGCACCTTTTTCCTCTTCACTAAACTCTTTACATATTACTTTCCCTCAGTATATTTAATATTTCAACTGAACCACTGTGCTGTATCCACCTTAGCCACTTCCTCTTTTCCTCCACTGCACCCTTAACCTCTTCATCCGACTTTGCCGTACCTTTCATCTTTGTTGTTATTCATGCCACACCACACACTGCTCTAGCATTCCTAACTAAGCAGTCCCTATATGTATTCCACAGGCTGTCCAGATCCATTTAATTTCAATTCACTGATTCTAACTCCTCCCCTACTCTGGCCCTGCATTCATCTGCCATTTCTTTGATCCTCAGCTTCTTGACTTTCAGTCTCTCTCCCTGACTGCTCCTCTCTCTGTGTTGGTCTACCTCACCCTTGTCAGCTTGATCTAGCATACCACAATCATGTGATCTGACAAAGCTCCACATTGTCCTGTCACTGCCCTTGTATCTGCAACACTACCCAACATCGATTTCTCTGTGAGCATAATCATTCAGGCTTTTTCAGCACGATCACCATTCCTGCTACTCCAAGTAAATACATGTGTATCTTTGTGTTTGAAATAAAAATTACAAATGCACAGCCTCCTTTCCTGATTCATATCCTTCAGGTGCTTCCCATTATCAGTCTCTCCTGGTACTCCATTATTTACCATTATATCATTCACTGGACCAGTGCCTAGTAGAAATAATAAATAATGGTTGGTCAAAAAGAGGTTGCATCATAGATGAGTGAGCAAGCCATTGGTCCAAGCACAACTTGGTCATGACGTATCTTACCATGTCAGAATTTGTCAGAACTTCGTCACAGCCTTTGTTATCAAAACATAGAGGTGTTACCATCATGAGGTCATCAGAAACAGCTTAACCAGGCTACCCTGAGGCCCATATGCTGCCATGTATTAGCGGGTGTACCAGCTTACTACGGTTGCAGTTCCGATGTAGCATGCGTGTTTGCAAGTGACAAGGGGGTACTGCTAAACACATTTCCAGTATGGAAAGGGTTAAGACATCTATCTATGCAGTAATCTACCTTTAACTGTTCTTGATTATGGTAACCAAGCCTTGGGGTCCCACACCTCAAAGGATGTAATATGGGATTGGCTACTCTATTTGTGCAGTAATCTACCTTTAACTGCCCTTCTATCCTCCTATTTCTCTCATCTTTCCTGTCATTTCTTATTGATTTTCTTTCCATTACAGGTGGCTTTGCATTAAGTGACAAGCCAAATGGTTTTCTGTAAGCCAAGAAACCATGTACAGCGCTGGGTGGTAACCATATAACCAAACCATACGTGCTCCCTGCGTGTCAGCAAGTGGGTTGGTGGAGGGTTAGTTCCCCTCCCCGTAAAATAAATAACTCAAAAGTCAAATGGCCACCCCTTACGGGATTATAGCATCTGGCAATAGATAGATAGATAGATTATGGTAACCAAGCCTTGGCGTCCCACACCTCAAAGGGAGTAATATGGGGTTGGCTACTACCATTTCATTGTGTTTTGTCAGTATCAAGAAGTATGAATTAACCATATACAGTACATCCTCATTGTGTGTTGGGGATATGTTTGAAAATATCATTTTTTCCCCTTGCAGCTAGGGCTGCAAATTGTGGAAAATGGGTAAATCAACTTTGTAGGTAGCATTAGAACTTTATCCATCCATCCATCATCCAATCCTACATTGCCCCATGAGGAACGTAGGAGCCAGGGGCTAGGCAGTTGGTCCCAACATTTAAGATGAGAGTGACTTATTGGACAGATTTTCATTAACTTCCTGTGAGTTTAATAGCAAAAGAAATTTTTTTAAATTATGATATTCGGCAGCACTTGCAAACGTTTCTCTCATTGACTCAGACCTGACCCTATCATCATTTGAATTTATGGAAGTATTAATAAATTTCCATCAGAATACCATTAGAATTGCAATTGTCTATCGACCAGGTCATCCGGGCAGAGATCGAGGTTTTATGGAGGAGTTTGGGCAGTTTCTTGAAGGGTTTTCTCTTAAACCTGGAGGACTTCTTGTTTGTGGTGATTTCAATTATTGGGTTGACAGTCCAGAGTCAAAACCATTTTCTTCTGAATTCCTTGAGTTGATCACCCAGAACAATTTTTTCAATCATGTGAGTAATCCAACTCATGTCTCAGGACATGTCCTTGACTTGATCTTGTCCCCTGTTGGTTGCAGGCGCGTATCAGATGTGGAGGTTGACTCATTTGACCCCCTCATCTCTGATCATGCTCTGATCACTCTTAGTTTTGGTGTCCCGAAATCCCCTTCATATAAAAAGGTCATCAGGTTCAGAAATTACAACAACGTTGACCGCCAGTTGATGTGTTTTGAAATTGATCAACGTTTAAACTCCATCAATTCTTCAAGTCTTTCTTCTGGTGAATTGGTTGATATTTACAACAACGAGCTCAGGTCAATTTTTGACCATTATTGTCCTGAGGTAGTAAAAACAATCACTGTACGTGATAATTCTCCGTGGTATGGTCCATCCATTAATTCTTTGCGTAGACAACGTAGAAGGGCAGAGCGTGAGTGGCGCTTGCAGCGGACTGAAGTAACTCGTTTGCGTTATGTTTTTGCGAGAAGAGCAGTCGTTCACACTGTAAAAGCCCAAAAGGCTAGGTATTATCAAAAATAAAGTTGATTCATGTGGTGGTGATAAAAAAAAATTGTCTGCAGTTGTGAACAATTTGATTGGTCGGAGGAATGTAATTGTTAAACCAACTTCTTTATCCGATGCCCAATTGGCTTCTGATTTTGCTTCATTTTTTACAAGTAAGATATCTTGCATAAGAAGTGATTTAGATAGCAGTCCTCCTAGTGAAGTGTACTCAGTTGACTTCCAGCCACGGTGCACCGGGGATCATTTGCTTTCAACATTTCATCCACTGGATGTAAACAAAGTCAAATGTTACATCAGAGAACTTAATAAAACATTTTGCTCACTCGATCCATGTTACATGTCACAACTGCCTGATGTGTATGAGCATGCTGCAGACTTTATCTGCAACATAATAAATAGATGCTTCTTAGAAAGTAATTTTGTGCAGTCTGAGAAACGTGCTTTGCTTAGGCCCCTAATTAAGAAACCTGGCCTTGATGTCGAGAGCATGACAAATTATCGTCCTGTCTCTAACCTGTCTTTTTTATCCAAGATTATTGAGCGGGCCATACTCGACCAACTCTTACCACTACTGGAACACAACAGAGTTGTTCCTGTTGTTCAATCTGCATACAGAAAATACCATTCGACTGAAACTGCACTAACAAGGATTCAGAGCGACTTGGTGGCAAACACTTGTAGTGGGATGTCCTCTCTCCTAGTTCTTTTGGATCTGTCTGCAGCTTTTGATACAGTAGATCATAAACTATTGTTGGATGATCTGTATTTTTATGGCATTCGTGATAGTGCCCTTTTGCTCCTTAAGTCGTATCTGTTGGACAGATCTCAGAGAGTGGTTGTTGATTACGCTAGCTCTGATTCTGCTCCTCTTCTATTTGGAGTCCCTCAAGGATCAGTTTTGGGTCCAATTCTATTTACTATCTACATAAGTAGTTTATCGTCTCTACTTGATGCTCATGATGTGTCCTATCATTTTTATGCTGATGACACCCAGCTCTGTGTTAAGATGTCAGATATCAACGATACTAAGATAAAGTTTGAATCTCTAATGTTTGATATTAAGATTTGGATGGCTAAGAGGAAACTTAAGCTGAATGATGGTAAAACTGAGATCATCATCATCAGAGGAAACAGAAGGGGTGATGACACTGACAATGCCCTGGCTTTGAACATTGGCTTGTCACAGCTGCATCCAGTCAGTTCTGTTCGAAATTTGGGTGTTTATTTTAATTCTAAGTTAAATTACAAAGAACACATTAATCAGGTTGTAAGAGGGTGTAACTTGCATATCAGAAATCTGTACTCTGTGAGAAGATTCCTGAATAGACAGTGCCTCTTAACATTGGTCCATGCAGTGGTCTTATCTCGTGTTGATTATTGTAATTCACTGTGGGTTGGTCTTCCAAATAATATACTAACAAAAGTTCAGTCTGTGTTGAACAGGGCGTCACGGCTTATCTTTGGTCTCCCCCCGAGAAGCTCAACTACCCGGTTTCTGATTGAGTTGCATTGGTTACCAGTAAAGGCTAGAATTGAATTTAAACTGTGTCTTATTACATTCAAGGTTCTTAAGTTTGGTGAACCAAAGTATCTTGCTGAATTGTTAAAACTCCCATCGACACGCCCGGGTGTGATGTTACGCAGTGAAGATGATTCCTTGCGTCTTGATGAGCCAGGAGCCATTCACCAGTCATCTTTCTCTGATCGTTCTTTTGCATATAGAGCCCCTAGATTATATAACAGATTGCCATTGTCCATAAGACAACTCTCTACTGCTGAATCCTTTAAGAGACAGCTGAAAGCCTTTCTTTTTTCAAAATGCTACGACCTGGAGAGAGGTACTATGACGGATGATTATAGGGTTTAATTTTTGCCACTTTCATGTATATATGATGTAGCTTGTATTATGTACAAGAAATGTCACAATTCTTGTAATTGTAAAAATAATGTATGTGTGTCGAGCGCTAGTGAATTCCCAAAAGGAAGAACTGGCGCTTTTGAGAAACAAAAGGCCAGATTATTATTATTATTATTATTGCTTAACAAAAACATTCTGTAATTATTAACATTTAACAAAAACATTCTGTAATAAATAAGACACCCAGAAATGAAGGGAGACAAGCGACATTATGCCTTAGAGGGAGAATTCATTGGTAATATGTGATGAAAGAACCTTAGTATCCTGCTTTTATTTTGGTACTTGTCTGCCATTACTTGTGAGAGCCTCATATATATATATACTGTAGCATAGGACTAATCTGATGTGAATATTGTGAGTTCTTTGTACTTTACATTTTCAGTTTGATACTGCATATTACCTCTGCCAACGAAGTTGGAGGAGGTTATGCATTCACCTGTGTTTTTATGTATTCACCTGTGTTTGTCTGTTAGTTTGTTTGTCCACACGATATCTCTGAAAGTTCTAAATGAATTTCAATGAAAGTTTGTGGAAAGGTGGGCCATGGACGAAGAGAGAATTGATTAAATTTGGGAATGGATCTGGATCCAGATCCAGAGTATCCTGTACAATATCTCCAAAAGTTCTCAGTGAATTTCAGTTACCTCTTGTGAAAGGGTTGGCAATGGGTCAACAAAGAATTGATTAACTTTTACCCAGGCCAGCCTTTCGTAACTTCTCTACCCTATTCCCGGTCCAGGGGTGAGTTTCCAATGAAATGAAGCTGTGTTGCCTGTGTTTGCCAAATTGTTGTGCCACATATTTGAGACATGAAAAATCATTCCAACAAATGACACACCTCCGTGTCATCGGCCTGGAATTGGTTGGTCAACCAATGATGTGTCGGTGCGTCATTGGCCCAGAATAGTGTTAAATTTTGGATCTGGATCCGGATCCAATGTGTCTTGCACAATATCTCCAAAAGTTCTCAATGAATTTCAATGAAAATTTGTGGAAGAGTGGGCCACAGGCGAAGGAACAGGTGATTAAATTTTGGGGTGTATCTGGTTCGTATGTATTCCAAACAATATCCCCAGGGATCCGGATCTGGATATTTTTTAAGGAAATGGCATTGGCAGAGGTTATGAGACTGTACTGCACACTGCATCACCATGGAGTGATCATAGGAGATGGATGTGAAGTCCAGGAATTAGTTGTTTTAGATTTCTTGTTTTCTAGTGGATAAAGACACCAGTCTGAATGATGATCTTGCATTGTGCACATACTGCAGGTTTAGAACTCCAAGGGGCAGCTGGAGATTTTTCATTTAAATAATTCTTAATTCCACCAGTGGGTACAGGCTGGTCATCTACCTTTCAATGCATGGAATACAAGAGACAAGTCTTGGACCCTATACCTCAGTGTAGGTGATTTGAGACTGGCCTTTGTTTTTTCAGTAATGGATACCTCAATGGGGGTGATGTGAGACTTGCCTTTGTTTGTTGATTTATTTTTATTAATGTATAATATAACATATTTTTGCACTTATAGGGTCCAGTAGACTCAGTGCAGATGTTGCGTAAAGAGCTGCGTGGAACAGAAGCCTCAGCCTTCAACTTTGGTGCTAACTTGTGGACGCTGCACTACTTGCGTCTTACCAATCAGCTAGATTACTCCAAGACATGGGAGGTGTTTGAACAAATGAATGTGGAGCTTGCAGCCATCATGTACCGATTCAGTGCAGAGGGGGCGTTCAGGATGTGGGACACCTCTGGACCCAGCGTATGGTGAGAGGAGGTTTTATATCTGTGTAATAGCTTTATATATACTGTATAATGTATACATATTGTAAAATATCTACCCATCTATCTATCTATCTATCTATCTATATATATGTATATATACTGTATATATATATATATATATATATATATATATATTACAAGTATAGACAGGCAGTCCCCAACTTACGAAAATAATTGGTTCTTTAAGGCCTTTCATAAATAATTTTTTATTTTCGTAAGTCCATATCTCATTCTTATACTTTCTCTGTCTCTGTCTCTGTCTGTCTGTCTGTCTGTCTCTGTCTCTGTCTCTGTCTCTCTCTCTCTCTCTCACCCAGTTTAATGCCCATTATTTTCTCCTCCACTATTCCCCTACCCTTCCCTAAATTGGCTTGTTGAATTATTGCCATGGTCTCTGTTGCATTTTTCCCGGGATTTACACAAAATTGATGCAAATTCGCTTTTCCTTATTTATATCCATTCTGAAAATCTCCAGATGACATGTGCACGATTCACCATCCACTCACTCGATGTAGTGCTGCTCTCGGGTGTCTGCCCTTTCCTCTCCATCCTTCTTTCCTTAAATTCTCTTCTGTCTTTCTTTCCTTCATTCTTTCCTTGTCCTTCTGCCTGTGGGTGACTTTACACTTCCTCTTCTGTGTTTCTTTCCCTCATTCTTTCCACTTCCTTTAGCCTGTGGGTGACTCTACACTGAGTGACAAGCCAAATGGTTTCCTGTGCACCAGGAAACCAATTGCTATGCTGGGTGGTAACCATATAACCAAATTTTGGCGCCTGATGGTTTAGTGGGTAATTATTGTGCTCCAATCGGATTGAGCCGGTGAAGGTTTTTATCCAAGGGGTGGTTGGGGTTGATTGCTCATGTAATGCAACTCAGGGATGAGTGAGGCTGGTCACTCTCATCTTAAATGTCGGGACGAACTGCCTATCCCCAGGCTCCTACGCTCCTCATGGGGCAATGTAGGATTGGATGATGGATGGATGGATGGACATGTGCACGACAGCAAACAAACGAACGTCACTAATCCCCTAGCTCCACGCTGCGTGGCATACTGACTCAGAATGCATGTTAGTACTGCCACTAGAGGTGCATCATGCTATTACAATCTGTTTAGGAATCACGATCCTAGTCTGGGAAATTTTGGATAGCACGTCATTATGTTCTATGTAATAATCTGTCCCTTTCTGTGTCCAGGTTGACTGCATGGACAACCCGAGTTCTGCAGCAGGCACAGTTCCAGGACTGGGAGAACATTATCTACATTGAACCTCGCATCATCTCCAAGGCCATTGAGTGGCTTGTCAAGTGGCAGGACCCCTTTACTGGTGCTTTTAGGGAGACTCCATCATATGAACATGTCCCACTTGACAAAAAAGCCAGCTCTTATGTATGTTCTAGGCACTCTTTTTATTGTGCATGTGCATATGTGGTTTGGTTCTGAGGTGAAGCCAAAAATTTCAAAGGCTGAACTAATGAATGACAGTACTGTATGTTGACAAGGTGCTGTGCATGTATATGAATATTTCTCTTCTAACATGCTGTATCATTCCAAGCTTTCTGGACCATACCTCACTCCATACTTAGGTGGGAAGAAGAGGTCATGATGATGATGATAATGATGACAGTGATGATGTGTAAATGGTTTGCTTTTGAGATACAGCCAAAAATTTCAAAGGCTGGGCTAATGAATGAATGAATGTTATGTTGGTGGTAAATAAAGGAGGATAAGGACCACAGGCCTTGCCTGCCTGCACAGTTTGAATTCCAGGCAGGGGATGAGGAAGCCATAGCCCAGGAACGGTGGCCAGAGGCTGTGGCAGTGTCCTTGGGGTACCCTGCCAGGACAGCTACAGGGACAGTGTCCAGATGCATTTTGGCACTATAGTTGTCCTGCCACTATACGCCCAATGATAGGGCAACCTCCTGTGGTGTTAGTTCTGGGTTTGGGGCCTTCTCTGTTGGTTGGAAGTGGCAGCCTGGGAACTGCAGTGCTCTGCACCCTCTGCCACTGATCTGAGTCCCATCCCAACTTAGCCCCAGTCCCATGCTGATGAAGCCTGTGCCATGCCTCCCCATGGGTCCACCACTAGGCAGTGGATGTTGACAGAAAAGCCACTTCTTATGTTCTGTATGTTCCAGGTGCTGTTCTTGTCATGGGTGTGTGAATGGTTGGATATGTGATTCTTTTCACCTGGCACTCTCCTCCTTATGTGCTTTTTTTTTGTATTTTGAGATCTATATACAGTATCATTTACTGGGAAATAAAAATTATGATGGTGGTGATGATGCTGACAATGATAGTAATAACAATTATATTGATGACGATGATGATGATGATGATGATGATGATAATGGTAGTAATAATGATAAATTATGTTGATGATGATGATGATGATGATGATATAGTAGATGTTAGAATGTTAGTGCTGTGAAAGGAAAGGAAAGGATAAAGAAGAGATTCAAGGATAAGGAAGAACACACACACACACACACACACACACACACACACACACACACACACACACACACACACACACACACACACACACACACACACACACACACACACACACACACACACACACACACACACACACACACACACACACACACACACACACACACACACACACACACACACACACACACACACACACACACACACACACACACACACACACACACACACACACACACACACACACACACACACACACACACACACACACACACACACACACACACACACACACACACACACACACACACACACACACACACACACACACACACACACACACACACACACACACACACACACACACACACACACACACACACACACACACACACACACACACACACACACACACACACACACACACACACACACACACACACACACACACACACACACACACACACACACACACACACACACACACACACACACACACACACACACACACACACACACACACACACACACACACACACACACACACACACACACACACACACACACACACACAGAGAGGGGGGGGGGAGTCAGTGCCATTGTCACCATCACTTTGTGTGATTTCTTCTTGTCTTAACAATCACATTTCGTTTTCTTCATTCCTGTAGAAGTTTCATATTACAGTGGTCGCTTGGTTGTCGCGCATAATTGATACCAAACATAGTCTGTGATAACAGAATGGCGAGATAGTGAAGGTACAGAACCTATGGGCTTTATCTTAATTGGTATGAAGCATCCCAAGTCCAAGTTGAAATTTTCCCTTTTACAGCAATTTAGATCCACTAAATACATTCATACTGTTACCATAAGTATCAGTAACACACATGGGGAAGGATGATGCCCTGGAAAGAGGAAATTATAGAGGCATAAAGCTTTTGGACTAGATAATGATGGTAATGGAGAGGGTTCTACAAGGTATGACTAGTGAAAGAGTGAATACTGATAAGATGCTTTTTGGGTTTATGGCAGGCAAAGGGACCACTGTTGCCATATTCATTGTTTGACAGCTTCAGGAAAAACATATAGGAAAGAAAAGAGATCTTCACTTTGTTTTAGTTGATTTGGAGAGGGCCTTTGATGGAGTCCAGATGGTAAAGTGGGGAATGAGAAAGCTTGGGATTGAGGAGTGGTGGGTTAGACTGGTTATGGCTGTGTTTATAGGTGCTCACACCCAGGTGAGAGTGAATGGAGATATGAGTGATAAGTTTTCTGTGAATGTTGGTGAGCCCTTTGTTGTTTATCATGGTGCTTTGAAACCCTCTCACATGACTTCAGAAATGGACTTCCGTGAGAGATGTATGCCGATGATTTGGTGTTGATTGCAGAGAATGAAAGGGAGATGGAGGAAAGACTTAGCATGGAGAGATGGTATGGGGCACAAGGGCTTGAGAATAAATGCAGATATAACAAAGGTAATTGTATCTAGGGTTGGTGGCAGTAGTGTCGGAGACGAGGAAGAGTGGCTATGTGCTGTGTGCCACGAGGACATGGGAAGTAATTCCATCTTGTGCAGTGATTAGGACGAGTGGATGCACAAGAGATGTGGCGTGCGTAAGAAATGTTGTGGTATTAGAGGTAGACTGCAAGATAATGCTGATTTCATGTGAACGGTGTGTCGGGGAGAGCATTTGTAGATGGTCAGGCGTGAAAGGATTTATCTTGCTGGTCTCGCGAGTGTATGGAAGAGTTTTGTTACATGGGAGGCATGTTATGTGCTGGAGGTGGGGCTGTAGCTAGCTTTATGGCTAGAGTGAGGAGAGGTTGGAAGAAGTTCAGGGATTTGTTGTCTCTCCTGACAGTGAGGGGACTATCCCTCCGTGCTAGGGGATCTTTGTATGCAGCATGTGTTAGGAATGAAATGCTGTATGGTGGTGAGACCTGGGCAATAAAGAAAAAGTATATTTGCAGGCTCAGACATACAGAAATGACATTGATTCGGGGGATTGCAGCATGTCCTTTAATTCCTGTCCTTGGGGGCTAGTTTGACCATGGAAGAGTTATGAGGAAGGATGGGACTGGAGTGTATTGTTGTGATGAGGAGAGGTAGATTGGGATGGTTTGGGCATGTGGAGGGGATGGGGGATGGCAACTGGATGCAGAAAGTGATAAGTGTTAACGTTAAGGGTGGGTATAGAGAGAGAGAGACCGAAAAAGACCTGGGATGAGATATAGTGTGTGTGACCTCAGGGATGAGGGACTGAACAGGGAAGCCATCAGAGATCAAGCAGCATGGAGAGCCACCATTAGGTGACCAAGGCCGACACATACAAGCATGTTGTAGCCTTTATAAACGAAATGAAACGAAATATAGTTAGGCATGGTTAGGTTAATCGAAAGTAATGAAAAGGGCACAGTAAGGAAGAAACATGTACCATAAGAGACCTGAGATGGGCATGGGATAAGGGAGTGAATAGTTAGTGGTCTCCACCACCTGAGACTAACTCCTCAAATAAGGCCTCATCTTTGATACCTTCAGAAACCACAGACACTGCACCATCATTGTCAGCAGAAACCAGCTCAGGCACAAAATAATGAGGTTTTTTAGCTGAGAAATGCACTCTAATAGCAAGAGTGCAGATTTTCACATGGCAGTGATAACGAAAAACACTATTACCAAGTGCACCGTGACCAAGGGATCATTGTGTAATTTTAGTGTCTTGTGCCTCTTGTAGTGTTTTCATATTCATTATCCTCAAAAAAAATTTTACAGTTTCTTTTGTGTTGTCATCTTTTTTTAAGAAGTAAACAAAATTTGATATCCTCTCACTGAGCTACAAACTTGAATTGTTTCATATGGATCATTTTCTCTCTCTCTCTCTCTTTCTCTTTCTCTCTCTCTCTCTCTCTCTCCCCCCCTTGAGAGATAGTGTTCAGTTTCAGCTGCATTTCTTACATTTATAATTTTGTCTAAAGTAGTTCTTCATTTACCTGTACAGACACCAGGATATGAAAGCCGTAACCGCTACCCCAAAAACATTACACTGACGGCCCAGTGTCTCATCACTCTTGTGCAGACCATAAACTCCCTCCAGGGAGCAGTTCGCTCCCAAGCCAACAATGCTCGTACCCAGGCCACTAGGTGAGTAAGCCATCAGAAGTGAAATAATTTCACACATTTTTTTGTTAGAATCATGTCCCCAATCATCTCTTCAGGGTAGCACTTGGTAGTTTAAACATGCACTACCAGCAACCATAAGAGTTCTAACATGAGAGTGATGTTTGGCTTGCCTTATAAGCAAGGTGCTGAATTAGGTAAGTGAATATGGTGTAAATTGGAGTGTGGGCAAGATGATATGGAGGTGATCTGATTGTGCCCTTCCCTTTCACCCTAAAAAAAAAAAAGGGGGGTGGGGGGTTCTGGCCAAAGATTGATAGATATAAGGCATAAAAGTTGAGATTAAAAAAAAATTGCCAGGGATTGAATTGGAGGGATGATGATATATCTGGAAATGCATCAGACCAAAGTTGCAACCCAGTTTGAACAGTGTAGCCATTTAAATGCCTTTAGCCCAAAGGCCGTTGCAAAGTGCATCGAAAAGAAAGTGGATTATTTTATTTTGCATGTAACCTGTATACTGGCATATATTGTCATTTTCAGCATTAAAAAACCTCTCAAAAACTAGGGATCAACTAATACGCTGAACATAAATTTGTCAGTACATGGCAGAAATGAAAATAAGGCTGTGGCATGTACCAAAGGAGGGAAGTGACACTACCAGCAGGCCTACAGCCATATGGTAGCCTACTAATTCTATCATTCTAGTCTTGTACTGCAACTTTTATGACAGATCCAAGTACTTCTACTTACCTGGTTGATTTTTGTAGCTGAGATAAAGTTTTAATAAAAACAAGTCATGGTTACTGTTAATTACCGGTGTATACACCAAAAATGTGAGGAGTATCCTATGCCGTGCACCCTTCCATGAATAAAAAGAAACACCAACTGGGTAACGGCTATTCGAGATGCTGAATGTGACACATTAGTAACATAGACTTTCCATGGATAGAGATGATATGCGTTTTGAACAGTTTTGCTACAGTGATTGGTTGCACACCATATTTGTGACAGTCATGTAATGAAAACTCTAACCGAATAATTGAAAATTTTATATTTTTGCCAACAAAGATAATATAGAAAGAAAGAAAGACTGAGTTGTGGAAATTACTGGTATGGAAACTACCTTAGTGGAGTTAAACATGGACAGTTGATGCAAAGGCAATAGCAAGCTCAAATTCATAAACTGGTTAGTACATGTCTTGTGCATGTAACCTTTTGCTGTTTTGGTTCTTATGACGTCAGTTGTCTACAGGTTAACACATACAAATTCTTGACAGTCAGATGGAAGTGGTGCCGCCTTATTTTGGGGGTGGACTTATCTGGTGAGTGTAGGCCTAAACCTGAATTACACCTCAGAACTTTAGGGGTCAGCTTATAAGGTGTATGTAAGTGAAATGGAGGGAGGGAGAGGGAAGGGGAGACTGAGGATGAGGTGGAGGGATGGAGTTGAGAGGTATATGAGGGAGGGGGGAGTGAGTTGGGGGGAAGGCAGTCAAATGGTGAGTGACAGAGTGTCTTGGAAGCGTTTTGTGTACTGCCACCTTTTGTGGGATTAGGGCGTCGGGCTATAGATAGATATAGAGAGAACTTATACACCGGCATATACGGTAAGTGGAATTTGGACTTTAAAGTCATAATGTTAAAAGTATTTCCTGAGGATGTACTGTGTATAGGAGGCATATTTGCTGAAGAATTCCTGTACAGATGTTTATTAACCCTTTCATGGTTGGGACAGCTCTTAGCATTTTATTCCAGCAAATATTAACCAGACAGTTTTATTTAGCTGAAAGTAAGTATGGTAGTGTGAAAGAATGGAAATACTGGTTCCATTAGCCCTCTCAAGGTTGGGTCCTCTCTTCTGTTTACCAGTCATGTCAGATTTTATTCAGCTGAGGGTAAGGTGTAGTGTGTTAATTCATGTAAGGAAAGCATGTGTCTTTCTTCAGTATCCTGTTGTCCATGGAAAAGTATACAGTCAGTCCTCATTTAACTCCTACAGTCCCATACATATTCTCTATTTGATTCTTTCTGCCTCCAGAAAACTTTATTGAGCTTAAAAAGGGTCTTTCCTGTTTAAGGAGTTAATGACATCTGTATCTGATTCCTTCAGTTTAAAAAGTTTCTCCAAGGTTCATTGAAACTGAAGTAGTAGTAGTAGAGTAACCTTGGTCTGCCGGGCCAAGCATATCCATTAATTGCAGGCCAGCAACTGCACCTGTAGGGCTGTCCCATGCAGTGAGCTGATGTTCCCTAATCATGGACAGTGCCTGGGGAAGAGTTTGGAGGCTTGGTTCCCAGATGGACACGACATTTGCGTCTCTCCACCATGTTAACCGGGGCACCATTATTTGGTTATATGATTACCACCCAACTTTGTAAATAAATTCCTGGGTTACAGGAAACCATTAAGAGTGTCACTGATTGTAGAGTCACCTGAGGAAGAAGTATGCAGCACTGCATTATATTAGTGGTTTATGGTTGCTACCACCAGCCACATGAATGACACAGTATGTATCATGAATAAGCTAAGAAAGCAGATCACTGAACTACAGGGGTGAAAGACCTGGCTGTGTACAGGTGAAATGTTTCTTTAAATTAAATAATTTTTGGCAATCTCTGCTTTTATTTCATGACTTACACTTTAAAAAAGCATAGCAAAACACTAATTTCTTACTTTAAATAAGCATTTTAACATACAGTGACCTCTCAGTTTACATGAAAGTTGTGTTTTTCAAACAGGTGTGTAATGGGAATTTGATGTAATATAAATATAATTATCTCAAAACAGTTAAAGGTAAATGAGGGGGTTAGGGTTTTTGGTCATACAGTATTTCAGTCATAGTGTTTATTTATCACTTTCTACATACAATCGTCTCTTACTATACGATGTTTAGAGTATTTATTACCTTGAAACAAGGGTTTTTGGCCAACATAGTAGCCATTTCTGTTACCCAAAATGGCAAGCAAAGCAAAGGAGGTTTTGAAAAAAAAAAGGAAGGCATAAGGAAGGACAAGGACATGTTCAGGAGCAGGAAGCTGCCCAATGAGAAACTTGACAAGTGATATGTGCAGGAGTGAGCTGAAGGTGTTCCTGTACGTGGCCTGGACATCCAACACATAGCACAAAGGCTTGGTACCCACCTTGGAATTGAAAATTTCATGTGTAGTGATGGCTGGCTGTGGAGGTTTAGGAGGCGCCATGGCAGTGTCAACAGGCCATAACTGGGTAGATGCTCAGCGCTGATGTCGATGCTGTGGAACCTTTTGTCCAGCATCATAGGAAGCTGATGGAGGAAGAGGGCCTACATGAGTTCAGATTTACAATGCAGAGAAGAGTGAGTTCTGGCATGCTCTGCCTTAAAATATTCGGGCTTTGTACAACATTAGCAGGACTACAGGGCATAAAACAGCAAAAGAGCATCTCCATTCTGGCCTTTGCCAATGCTGGTGGCTGTCATTGCCTACAGCCAGTCATAATAGGTAAGAGCAGGTGACCTACTGTAGGTCACTGAAGGACATCATGGCCAAGCTTCCTGTGGAGTGCCATGGCAACAGATCAGCCTGGTTCACCAAGGATATCATTCATGACTTGTTTCACGACAACTTTGACCCCTCCGAGAGGCAACACCATAAAAGCTGTGGCATCAGTGCTGACGACATGAAGGCAGTGCTGCTGTTGGATAATGCACCAGCCTGTCCTCCTTGAGGCAAACTCTTCAGCAAGGATGGATGAATCACGATCTTGTTCCTGTCAGCCAACACCACTACCTTTATCAAGGACATGGACCAGGGAGTTATAGAGAATGCCAAGAGGCACTGCAGAAACCTCTGCCTGCAACAGTGCCTCATTGTGACTAAGGATGGGATGGACCAGGATGACCATGAGGACAAGCGAGACAAGAAAACCTTGCACAATTTCAAGAAATACACCATAAAGGACAGAGGCTTGGAAGAAAGTGCCACTTACCACACTCAAGAATGAGTGATGTGAACTCCTCAGAACCCCCAAGACTCCAGCACCACTGCAAGTTTTTAACCCCTTAACCGCGAGGTTGTTGGGAGTGTGCCGTGCGCGTCCTTCGGGGATATTCGCGCTCCGACTGACTTTTTAAAAATATATGCCAAAAATCAGTTATTAGTCTTAGAATATTTTAATTTTATAAGCATATGGCACATACCTTCAGCTTTCCCCAGGGATGTTGAGCCTTCATCATCTACCGTAGGACTTGTGGAGACTTCTGAAGTTGGGTAACGAAGTCTCCACTTTACACTTCCCGATACCCCGTAATATGGTTACCACTGCCTGATATTACAACTACAAACACTATTCTATGAATTTCAAGTAGTTTGGAATCCATATTCCAAAAAAAAAAAACTGTGAAAGCAATGTAAATTACGAGCGCATACCAGCTTTCCTCCCGTGCTGGTTCCCTGATGGTATTCTGAGGCGGAGCTGTCATTTATTATTTATAAACACACTCACACACTATATTCTTAGTACGTTATTACACTTATTTTTATATACAATATTTATCTACAAGTTTCTTGCAGTACTAGTACCTGTAGTTTATTTTCACTCCAGGCATTCACTTTCTCTTTCAGTAAACTAGCGTAGAGAGCGAAGCTGTCACTTTCACTTTCATTACTCCCAGTATTTATACATGCTAGACAGAAACTTTCACTTTCACTTCTCCTAGTAGTTATACTCGTATTCTTATATTATTACTTATTTACATTTCTGTTTACATTATTTTATTTACATTATTTACATTCCTATTTTATTTACACTATGTTATGCACTGTCACTTGTTGTAACTTATAAAACTATTTTCCACTGTTCAATTATATTTACATCCATTGCTTTCACTTGCTATTTACACATTATTTACATTTCCACTTGCACTGTTTTAGAGTCACCAGAAAGATCATAGTCACTGTCCATCATTATCATTGATAAATTAGCCAGTTCACGTTCCACAGCAGAGTCACTTAGCCCTTTACCCCTTCCCACACGAGGTTTAGTAGGGGCAGAGGTCACAGGGCCCTTTGCTAAAAAGTGGCGGAATTGAACAGGTGCAAATCCAACGTGGTTTCACCTTGAAAGACGACAGTAAACTAAATGCTGTGGCCTAGGGGCAGTGAAGGGTTGACAGTGCCTGCGTGGTGACAGCTGCTAATTTATACTCTATGAAATGATTGGCAGGAAATCTAGACAATACATAATAAATTAGGTAGTTCCAGGTGAATGTAAATATCACTTAGGCTTCTCCCTTCCTTTCTTATATATATTTTTATTATGAGAACAGGTCATACAGCATATATCAAGGGGAAATAAACAGGAAAAATTAGCGAACGAGTGCATGTGGGATGTTGCCAGGTGATAACTAGCCCATTCCAGATGTATGGCGGTATCAATTATCTTTTCTCTTTCTTTTATATATTATTTTGTATAAGAATAGGTCATAGGGCACATTTCAATGGATAAAATGAGTGGAAAATCCGTCCAGGATTTGTGTTGCACAGCGTAGCTGGTCAGGCGGGAGGAGAGGGTAATGGAAGGGAGGTAAGGAGGGAAGTCAAGGACAGGAGAAAAATGGCTAAATTGTCAACATTGGTTGGGAGTACAGATGACATTAGCAGAACTGAGTATAGCTGGACACTGGTAGTACTGATAGATGATACAAGCCACCACTTGAAAGCCCGGGCGAATTCAAAATAACACAGAATCACAAAAGTGACGCCCCGCGGTATGATCCCTTGCTCCCAAGCGTCACAAAAGTGACGCCCCGCGGTTAAGGGGTTGAGGGGTTTGAGCCACTTAGGATGGCAGAAATGTTGGCAGCTGCAGGGCAGAGGAACCTTGCTGTGGAGGAGCTGCAAGAGTGGCTTGATGAGAATGCTAATGTGCTTAGATGCCATCACTAGATGGAAGAGGAAGTTGTGGCTGAACTACTACGAGACAAGGCACCAACAAAGGAGGAAGATGAAGAGGATGAGAATTAGGCACCTGGACCCTCTCTAGCTGCAGGCATTGATGGTGCAGACAATCCTGACCATCATTGACAAAGTTGGAGGACCTCTGGCATAACCTTATGAGGCCATGCAGCACATCAGAGTGAGTTAATGCCGCTGCAGCAGCCAAAGGAGATGCAAGCTAAGATTTGACAGTTTTTCAAGCCTGTGGCCTCTTCTGCTGCCAAGAGGCTCTGCTCAGAGTCAGCGACCTCCACCGTGTCTGTAGCATAAACATCCTCGGCTGGCTTCCAATATAGCCTCAGGATCCAGCAATACAGCTCTAGGACCCCAAGCCCTAGCACCTTAGGACTCACTATACCAGATGTGACACCAAAGCCACCAGAAACCACCTTTGCCGACAGTGATGATGAATGACAGTTAACTCAGTGTACTGTACAGCAGCATTCAAGAAGGGTGACAGTGTGAGCAGTGTATGTCCATCCATTCAGGTACAGTGTACAGTTCATGTGTTTCCTACCCTTTTTATGCCAATCTGAAATTGCCTTCTCCCCATCATGATTGCTGAGCTCTAATAACAGGCTATAGAGATATTGTTTGAGTCATAAAGAAGTGCTGTGACATGGATGTGAAATTATGGGCAAAGTTTGTGCAAAATGAGTATAGTTTTCATTATTAGTACTAGAAGATGCTATTTTGCTAATTATTTTCCAATATGTGCTTGAAATCCCACTTCAAGGGAGGAGACCATTGGATATAACAGAGTATCGGCTTTATCGGATCTGGTTTCCCCTCAGTATATAATAGTGAGGGTCTACTGTACAGTTATGCCTTGGTATGGGATGGGGTTACGCCAAGTGAAAATCATTGCACAACAATTTAATGTATACCAGGGTCGATATGCCATGGGTTCAGTGGGGATAGGGTGGGAGTAAATGGCCACATGATGTCTGGCTTGTTTTCGTTGCCCATAGTAGTACCACACTTTTCACAAGAGGTAGCATCCTTGCCATACATGATTTCCAAGTCACAAGTTTCGGTATTTCACTCAAAAAAGTTATTATTCTACTTAATATCGCATTCTTCACTATTTGTTGCACATTTGCTTTGTTGTTTGGCAATAGCATTTGTGTTTCAGCAGCCTTACACAGATGAAATGAAATGAAAGGGAGATGATCACAGCTATTGTAAACACTAGGTGGCCATCTTGGATTGAATGTCAGACTGACTGCTTGCATGAGAGGCACCAGATGTGCATGGGATTGCCATATGCATTCAGCACAAATATTGTGTAAGCGAATTTTGATATCGTTATCGCAGAACCGGATAAAACTTTTTGTTCATTGTTCTCACGATTTATCACATTCCAAACAAATACACTGAAAGCTTGATTATCTGTGTTCGGAACTTCTAGTTTTCGGCACATCAGGGCTGTGACCGAATGATATAGTGTTATGGTAATACATAAAAATTATCCATATGATAGCTTCTGTTTAAACAACAAACATCTGGTTGCTAGTGAGTAAGTAAACCACAAATAAGCGGGAGCGAGTCTACCCTCCACTCATGCCTCCCACTCATGACTTGCTTGCGAGGGTGGTGGGGTGTTTTTTGGTGAGGTGATTGATAAAGAAGGGAAGCCACCACCAAAGAGATGCTCTTGTTTGCTCATTCTTTGGTTCCTTCTTGTGTGTATGTATGAAGAGAGAGTATTGATACAAACAATAATGTACTTCTTTAATAATTCAGTATAACAGTCCTTGTGTTTTGTTTCTCCCTTTCACACCATATAGCCCAGATAATCGGCCTGTCACAGTATATAACATGACCTGACCGTATATATACCTTATCACACCCTCTGTCAGTCAGAAAGACAAAAAAAGAAATATGTAAAATTTAAAAGTCTATGTTTATTTGTTTGCTTCTTGGTTTGTTTTTTGTGCTTGTGGTGCACTTTAGATTTCATGTCTGCCATATTGTGTTAATTCACCAGCAGCTTAATTATGAAACAGCTTTAAATGAGGAATAAGTTTATTTACAAACAGTCTTTGCATTTGTCATTAACTGTATTTACTGTTTTTTATTTCCAGGTACTTAGAGAAAGAGCTGGTGCTCATTCACGACCCATATGAGATTGCCATTGTGGCTTATGCTCTTTCACTTGCAAATTCAGGGGAGGAAGCTGCTGCCTTTAGCAAGTTAGACAACTCAAAGAGACAAGAGAGTAAGTCTTTGGCATGTTGAATTTTTTATTTTTGTCATCCAACTGTTATCATCCTTTATGTCACCATTAAGATCAAATGGGCCTGGGGCTAGGCTACTCATTCTAGACATTTAAGGACCAGCTGTTCACCCTTAAGTGGCAGTATGTGGTGAATACAGTAATGTCCAACCAGCCCACAGATTTAAACCCTTATGAAGCACATTTCATTGGTGCACCTAACCCAGTACTGTAAACTGCCAGTTTGTTGTTTTAAAGCTATAATAGTATTGCTCTAATCTTTTAAGACCCATTATTATTATTATTATTACACCAAGAAATTTGTAGGCTCAGCTGTACAGATATGACAGTGATTTAGTGGATGTGCAGTGCATCCTTTAATGTGAGGCCTGAAGGGGTTAGGTTTTTGATGGAAGAGTTAGGAGGTAGGATGGGACTGGAGAGTATTGGTGCTATGATGAGGAGAGGTAGATTGAGTTGGTTTGGGTATGTGGAGAGGATGGGGGATGACAGTTGGGTGCAGAAAGTGAGAAATGTTAACATTACAGGTAGGGCTGTAATGGGCATACTGAAAAAGACCAGGAACGAGGTTGTGAGTTTGACCTCTGGGATAACGGATGGAATAGGGAGGCTGCCTGAGTATGAGCAGCATGGGGATCCACCACAATGTGATTAAAGCCTATGCATGCAAGCATGTTGGAGCCTTTGTAAATGATATGATTTAATACAATACAACACAACTTTGTCCAGCAGTTGGGCCCATGTGTCAGTTGACCTAATTGGAAAACTGTTCTTCCTCACTTCTTTATCACCTCTTATCTTCTGCAGTTTCGTACTGTGACCTCTATATCATCCAGTCACTGGTTTTACTTAGTTTTCCCTGTCAGTGACATCCATATTAGTTACACATTTGTAAAGCATTATCATATCTCGTATTCATTTTTCCTCCAGTGATGGTAAATCCAGTCTTTGTAGCCCCTCATCATAACTTAAGTCTTTCATGCTTGGGACTTATTTTGTTACTGTCCTCAGCACTTTCTCAATTTTGATCTTGTGTTTTTTAAGTGGGGCAGACCAAATAAATACTGCATATTCAAGAGTTGGTCTGGTATAAGTTTAATTTATTTTTTTAACATGTCCTCATCTATATGTCTAAAGGCTCTTTTCATATAGCTAATAGAGCATACATTCTTCATGCTCTGTCATTTATGTGATCTTCAGATGATAGCTTTGGTTTGACAGTTATCCCAATATCTTTCTTCTTTTCAGAGTTTTGCAGCTTGTATATTCCCATGTGTTTCAGTATTACTTTTCCCAGACTACATCACATGGCATATTTCTACATTAAACTCCAACATTCATTTTTTACTTCATTCAGAGAGTCTAGTATTGTCTTGCAATTCTCTACATGAAACATTATCCTTGCTAGTTCTTAATTTATTTGCTTCATCAGCATAGATGGATGGATAGATAGATAGTTTATTGACCACAGCTTACAGATGTGTAATACATAGATCAAAATGAAAAGTAAAACAAATATTGTAATTGCAAAAGGATCACCCATAAGAAATGGAACAAACTGTAGTCCAAAATTAAATTTTTCATGAACTAAAAAACACAAGTAAACAGGAAGACAAGCACTGATTTCCAGCATGATAAAAAAAGCTGTAAAAAGAGATTTAGTTCCACTTGTCACAATATTTATAAATTGTACACCTCTATAAGACTATAAAAATTATCGTTTTAAAAGTCTTCCGTGTTTATTACTTGTATGTACTCAGAACATCATGAATAATTTTGCATGTGACTTCATCAGTAAAATTAGAGAATATGTCATTTATGGTATCAAATCTGTACAACTCTCTAATGTTCTGTGTCTGGGGACACACCCCTATTACATGTTCTTCAGATTGCATGTCACCACATACGCACAGGCGCTCCTCGAGGGGAAGCCTACCATGTCCCCTCCTGTTCCAACAACTTGTCTCCACTGCCAAACTGTGTCCACACACTCTAAAACGTGTAAACGAAATCCTGTGGAGGTCGTTGATTGTGTGTCTGTGCATGTACTTTGAAATGTGGGTTTAAAGTTTTATGTGAGGCCTGGAGGGGAGTTAGCAATGGCATTGTGCACATTATGCAGAAATGTAGACATATGTGGGACATTGTTTTGTGTCATGTGGGGAACAAGTTTCCCGGAAAAACTGGAGTATTTAAAGACATACCATACTTAATGGCAAAGGACAAGGGATCATCGTTCATGTTACATCTTTCTGACCACATGTTATGATAAAATTTGTGCTGTTTAAATTTAACAAGGTCAGGCAGTGAGTGATATCCTAACTTAGTGTAACAAATGAGATTTGAAGTGGTCCTCCTCCTCCTAACAACTCCATCATTGCCCAGTTGTGCAGTTTAGTGACTGGTATTAAATCGGCTCCGACCCAAGACTCGCAGCCAAACAACAGTGAGGACATAAGGGCCGCATCGAACAAATGACGTTTTACAATAAAAGGGATATTGTTTTTTTGAATAAAGGAGACAGATTTTAACACATGGCATAATTTGTTCTGCACATGCATTTTCACAGCAGACAACACCGAACTGTCACATGTGAATGGAGTCCCTAAATACACATAGCTAATACAGTGTTCCACCACCAGCCCATCCACTCACAGCGGCTTCGTGTCTCCAGGTTCACTGTGTAGTACAAAAAACTTTTTTTAGCTTCATTAAGCCTCATTCCATATTCATCACAAAGTTCCTGTAATATACCAAATTTCTTTAACATATTCATCCTAGTTGTGGATAATAACACCGTATCACCCGTGAATAACAGTATGTGCAATCATTCTATAAATTGGCTAAGGTTCACATCTGTCCTTCATCATTTTTATTAACTTGTCAACATATATAATAAATAAAAGACGTGATGTGGACAAACCCTGCCTTACTTCAATGGTAGAAGGGATAACTGCACACCCCAGAATGCTCTCTGTTATATGATACATTGCAATTATTGCTGCCAGCATTACCATTCTACAACCCAAGTGCTTTAGAATCATAAACAGTTTATATCTTGGCATTAAATCATATGCTTTAGAAAAATCAATAAAAGCCAGAAATAACATTATTTTCTTCCTTCATGCTGAGTCTGTGAGCAGCCGCAAAGTAGCTATAAATTCCAGGCACCCTCTTTTTTGTTGTGCCCTGGCCTGCTCCCGACATGGCTTAAACCACTGGTTGAGTCTATTACAAAGAACCATGTCGTACAGCTTGGCGAGTAACACCGATGCCTCGGTAGTAGGAGCATTCACACGACTGGAGAAATGCCAGGTATCACCGGTATTTTAATTTTTCAGACGGAAAAAAAATCACATGTCGGGCAATGATTGAATGGCCTTTTTCATGTATCTTATATATTGTAAAAATATGTAAATATTCTATTTCATCTCTGTAAAACAGTGCTTTGTCAATGCAGCATGAAAAAATATAGTAATATAAAAAATATTTCACAGCGGTTGCAGCCTGGTTTATGCATGCATAGAAATATATACAGTATGTATATCTTTAACTAACAATAATAGTTGATCATAATTCATACTAACACATTAAACTCCCTGTGAGTAAGAATAAAACTTAATTCACTTCAAGAAAGCATGTCGATATTTAGTTGCTGCCACCGGTACAACAAGTTTTCTATGCAAACCAAAACAGTTGTAATTAACATGTTCCAGAGGACTGGAAATCAGTTATAATTGTTCCTTTATACAAAGGAAAGGGGGAGAGAGTAGTATGTGGGACCATAGGGGTATTTGCCTTCTTAGTGTGACTGGAAAAATATATGGTAGAATACTCATTGATAGGGTTAGGCCTATAGCAGAGGAGCTAGTTGGAGAAGAACAAGGGGGATTTAGGAAGGGAAAAGGGTGTGTAGATCAGATATTTGTTAAGAAAGTGTATGCTGCCTTCATGGACTTGGAGAAAGCTTATGACAGAATAGATAGGCAAGGTTTGTGGAGGGTATTAAGAATAAATGGAGTGGAAGAGAAATTGTTGAGTGTTCGGAAGAGCATGTACAAAGGAGCTAGGGCTACAGTACGAGTGGATGATGAGCTGAGTGAGTTCATTGACCTAAATGTGGGACAGAAACAGGGATGTGTGATGTCCCCATGGCTGTTTAATATATACATGGATGGGGTTGTTAAGGAGGTGCAAGATAAGGCAGTGGATGTGGGGGTGGCTCTAATGAATGAGGGTGAGATGTGGAAGATTTTGGTGGTGCCGTTTGCTGATGATACATTATTGTTGAGTGAGGATGAATGGGAGTTACTAGGTTTAGTGAATGAATTTGGAACAGTGTGTAGGAAGAGGAATCTGAAAGTTAATGTAAACAAGAGTTAAGTTATGGTGTTTGAGAGGAATGAAGTCACAGAATGCACAGTGAGGCTGGATGGTGAGGATATGGAGAATGTGAGTGTATTCCAAGTACTTGGGTAGTGTGATGAGTATGGATGGAACTTTTGGGACTGAATTGCTTGAAAGGGTACAGCAGGGAAGGAAGGTTGTTGGTTCACTGAAAGCAGTGATGAGAAATAGGGAAGTGAGTATGGAACTTAAGAAGTCACTGCATGAAAGGATTGTGATCCCTTCCCTGATGTATGGAATCGAGGCATGGACCTTGCTAGAGGGGAACAAGTCAAGAGTGAGAGCAGTGGAAATGAGTTACTTGAGAATGTGGAATGACGTGAAGGGACAGATTGACGAATGAAGAAGTGAAGGAACATTGTGGGGTGGATATGGATGTGGTTGAGAAAATTAGGAGAAATACACTGAGGTGGTTTGGACATGTGGAGAGAATGGAGAATGAAAGTGACTAAGAGGGTGTATGTAGGAGGAGTGGAGGGAGGGGAAAACTGAGGATGAAGTGGAGGGATGGAGTTGAGAGGTATATGAGGGAGGGGGCAGCGAGTTGGGGGGAGGGCAGTCAAATGGTGGGTGACAGAGCAACTTGGAGGCATTTTATCTGCAGCCACCCTTTACGGGATTAGGGCATCGGTCTATAGATAGATAGATAGGTTATTATTATTTTTATCATTATTATTATTATTATTATTATTATTATTATTGTGGTAGTTAGGGGTGCTCATCATCCACTCACTCAATGTAGTGCTGGTCTTAGATGCCTGCCCTTTCCACTCCATTTCTTTTTTCCTTCCTTCCTCTTTTGTATTTCTTTCCTTCATTCTTTCCTCTTCTTTCTGTCTATGGGTGACTCTACACTGAGTGACAAGCTAAATAGTTTCCTTTTCACCAGGAAGCCATTTACTATGCTAGGTGATAACCATATAGCCAGATTATGGCGCCTTGTGGTTAAGTGGGTAATTAATGTGCTCCAAGTGGATTGAGCCTGTGCAGGTGTATGTCCAAGGGGTGGTTGGAGTTTATTGCTCATGTAATGCTCCTCAGGGATAAGTGAGGCTGGTCACTCTTATATGTCAGGACCAACTTGCCTAGCCTCAGACTCCTACACTCCTCATGGGGCAACATTGGATTACTTGGTGATGGATGGAGGGATTAATATTATTATCGTCATTATTATTACTTATTATTATTATTATTATTAGCATTGTGGTTGGTTGGGGCACTCACCATCCACTCACTTGATGTAGTGTTGCTTTCTTGTGCCTGCCCTTTCCTCTCTTCCTTCCTTCTTTCTGTCCTTCCTCATCTCTCTTTCCTTCATTCTTTCCTCTTCCTCCTGTCCACGGGTGACTCTACACTGAGTGATAAGCCAAATGGTTTCCTGTACACCAGGAAATGATTTGCTATGCTGGGTGGTAACCATATAACCATATTATGGCATCAGGTGGTTTAGTGGGCAATTAAGGTGCTCTAGTCGGATTGCGCCTGTGCTGGTTTATATCCAAGGGGTGGTTGGGGTTTATTGCCCACGTCATGAGTGGAGCAGGTCACTCTCACCTTAAATGCCAGGATGAACTTGCATAGCCCCGGGTTTCTATGCTCTTCATGGAACAACACTGGATTAGATGAATTATTATTATTATTATTATTATTATTATTATTATTATTATTATTATCATCATCATCATTATCATCATCATTTGTTGCAGACACCTGGGATTTCTTATTCTTTTATTGATACAGGTTTTTGAGTTGTGAGGCTTAATTAGGTCATATTACAGAAACTGGTGTCGTTGTTTCAGATATAAAGATGGTATTTTGATAGCATATATGTTTATAACTGAGTATTCAGGATTCAACCTTCTTTGCAGATGGCCTCATCTACTGGTCACGTGAACCTATCAAAACGAACAACCGTATTTATGAAAACAACCAACGCAACCTTCTGCAACCAAAGTTTGAGGAAGAGTGGGATTCTCATGCTGTGGAGGCGACATCGTATGCCTTGCTGCTCTACCTTAAAAAGAATGGTGTGGATATTGACCAAGAACGCATTGTGAAGTGGCTTAACGCAATGAGGATGCATGATGGAGGATTCATCTCCACAGTGGTTAGTCGTAAAGTTAAGGCTTTACATACAGGGAATTGAATCCAATTGCCTTCACAGTTTGTGAATGGTCTATCTGTCTATCTATCTATTGCCAGACGCCTCAATCCCATTTGGGGTGGCCACAAACAAATCGCCTCCACGTCGCCCTGTCCCCCGCCATTTCACTGCCCTGCTCCCAACTCACACCCCCCTCTCTCATATACCTCTCCACCCCATCACTCCATCTCATCCTCGGCCTCCCCTTCCCTCTTCCCCCCTCCACCTCACTCACATACACTTTCTTCGTCAGTCTTTCACCCTCCATCCTCTCCACATGGCCAAACCACCTCAGTGTGTTCCTCATAACGCTTCCTATCACATCCACATCAACACCACAATGCTCCTTTATATCCTCATTCGTCAGCCTGTTTCTCCATGTGACTCTACAGGCTCCTCTTAAATAACTCATTTCCACTGCTGTCACTCTTGACTTGTGTCCTTCCAACAACGTCCAAACTTCACTTCCATACGTTAGAGTTGGTATCACAATACTGTCATGTAGTAACTTTTTCACTTCCATGCTCACTTCCCTGTTTCTTATCACTGCTTTCAAAGAACCAGCAACCTTTCTTCCCTGCTGTACCCTTTCAAGCACTTCACCCTCCAAACCTCCATCCTTACTCATCACACTACCCAAGTACTTAAATGTACTCACATTTTCCAATTCCTCACCATCCAACCTCGCTGTACATTCACTGACTTCACCTCTCTCAAAGACCATCACTTTACTCTTCCCTACATTCACCTTTAGATTCTGTTTCTTACACACTCTCCCAAACTCATCCACCAAGCCTTACAGCTCCCCTTCGTCTTCACTCAACAACACAGTATCATCTGCAAACAACAGTACAGGGAGTTTCCAAACACTATCCTCTCTCACCAGGATCACTCCAACATCCACTACCCTACCTTGTACCTCTTTTATTACCCCATCCATGTGCAGATTGAACAGCCATGGAGACGTGACACATCCCTGTTTCAACCCAACTTTCAAAGAAAAAAATTCACCTTACTGATTTATGTTGCTGAATTATTAGCAAGGTACACAGGAAAGAAAGAGAGAGAGAGAGAGAGAGCTGACTCAGTGTCCTCTGTGTACTGCATTGTCCTTCATTCTTGACCCACAGTGTCTTATTCATTCCCATTGTTGTACCAACTTTTACGATGGTTTTAATATATAGACTTTTATTTATGGTTTGTGTCATTTTTGTCTTACTTCTCACCCCAGATTAACACAGTTTGAACCCTTCTTCCCCCAGGATACAATTGTGGCGATGCAAGCATTGACAGAGTACTCGTATCAGGCACGGCTTCGAGACATCACGGACATGAATGTTGTCATTGAGGTCACAGGAGAAAAGGGTCGTGCTTCCAATAAGATTCATATTGGCAACACCAATGTCTCACATATGAACTTCATACCGGTAAGGCTTTATAGGCGAAGGCAGAGATTATGTCTAAAGTATTTTTTATCATACAGTCCCATGGTGAATCCCCTGGTATCTGAAGAGCCTTCATGTATGCAGATTTCCATCAGCCATTGCTGAATACAGATCTGCTAGTGACATTACCTGTTTTTATTGTTTGCAGGTCACCAATGTGTGGGGTCTTGTTAATGTTGTTGCTAATGGAGCAGGCCAGGCCATCCTCCAGCTTGATGTCAGCTATGGAGTTGACTTGAATGACTTCAAGAAACAGCCACCTGTGGATTCCTTTGCACTGTCCATCAGGGAAAACTTCCTCCAGTTCCAAAACAAGTCTCACTGTTACATCAGTGTGTGTGCGAGGTATGAGAAAGAAAAAAACAAAGCATTTGATACTGTTATATCTGTTGTGTATTTTATTTATTTTTTTCTCTGCATGGCTCATCCCTTTACATATCAAGATTCAAATATACTGTTTTTGTACTGCTTCAGTTTTCAGTAACTTTGATTATTTTACTGCTCTGCCTTACTAGGAACTGTAATTTTTAACAGCAGCCATCCACTTCAGAGCATTAGGCCTATTTCATCGCCATCCTGAGCTTTATTCTCATCTTATGATCAGGTGAGGTAGGTTCTACATGTCAAATGGGCCATTTAATCATTCAGACATCATTCAAACTCCAGGAGTCATGGCTCTACCTCATCATCTTAACTATTTGTACATCTGTGTATCTGTTCATATATCTGCATATCTGTCTATCTATCTACCTGTCTATCTATATGTCTGTCTGTATCTATGTATATCTCTCTATCAGTCTATTTATATCTGTCTCTTTGTGCATATATCTGTCTTGAGTGCAAGGCCTGGCAGGCCTAGGTTTACTATGGAAGATTTAAGGCCTTTGTCTCTTTTGACATGTTGCTCCTAAATTATTAATGCTAGGAGGCTGCAGTGCACAGCACTTATTGACCTATAGCAGGGATTTTATATGTATAAGTTTCATCAAATTTAGTTCTTTAGATTTTTATATTTTTTATTTTTATTTTTTATTTATTTTTATTTTTTTCAAAAAATACCAAATCATCTGTAAGAGTTTAAGAGGTTCCTAAAGTTATGCATAAAAGTTGGCATGCTATGTGGTAAACTAATCATAATGAGTTGCTTTACAGATTGTCTGATACATTTTATGATATTTTTGTGGTAGTAGGCGCTCACCATCCACTCACTCGATGTAGTGCTGCTCTCGGGTGTCTGCCCTTTCCTCTCCTCCATCCTTCTTTCCTTCCATTCTCTTCTGTCTTCCTTTCCTTCATTCTTTCCTTTTCCTTCTGGCTATGGGTAACTTTACAGTCCCTCTTCTGTCTTTCTTTCCTTCATTCTTTCCTCTTCCTTCTGCCTGTGAGTGACTCTACATTGAGTGACAAGCCAAATGGTTTCCTGTACACCAGGAAACCATTTACTACGCTGGGTGGTAACCATATAACCAAATTTTGGCGCCAGATGGTTTAGTGGGTAATTATTGCGCTCCAATCGGATTGAGCCGGTGAAGATTTATATCCAAGGGGTGGTTGGGGTTGATTGTTCATGTAATGCCACTCACGGATGAGTGAGGCTGATCACTCTTATCTTAAATGTCAGGACCAAGTCAAGAGTGAGAGCAGTGGAAATAAGTTATTTAAGAGGAGCCTGTGGAGTCACATGGAGAGACAGGCTGACAAATGAGGATTTCAAGAAGCGTTGTGGTGTGGATGTGGCTGTAATAGGAAGCGTTAGGAGGAATACACTGAGGTGGTTTGGCCACGTGGAGAGGATGGAGGGTGAAAGACTGACGAAGTGTATGTGAGTGAGGTGGAGGGGGGAAGAGGGAGGGGGAGGCCGAGGATGAGATGGAGGGATGGGGTGGAGAGGTATATGAGAGAGGGGGGTGTGAGTTGGGAGCAGGGCAGTGAAATGGCAGGAGACAGGGTGACGTGGAGGCGATTTGTTTGTGGCCACCCTGAACGGGATTGAGGCGTCTGGCAATAGATAGACAGATTATATATATACAGTAATTCCCGTACTTTCCGGATGCCCACTTTCCAGACACCCCACTTACCAGACATTGTGGGCTTGGACCTTTGGAACCCCCCAAAAAAAAAAAATTAAAAAAAAAAAGTAAATAAATAAATTAATAATAATAATAATAATAATAATAATAATCCCAAACCGAGTTTTTTCCCACCCATAATTTGAAATTGCTGCGTGGCGCCAAGCATTTGTTACACCATGGTCCCTTCACCCCTTCTTCCCTCCCCCTTCCCCCCTCCCCTGTCAGGATTGCTATTTGATATTTTTCATTACCAATTGTGGGCCAATTTGGTCATGAAAAATTCATATGGTAATGAATCAGAATAATGCATTACCAAACGGATTTTTCACATGTATGAGGATACACAGGATGGAGATGGTGGATTGTTTGCTCTCTCTGATTAATCTGCTAGCCTACATAGCGTGAAAATAATCAACATGCTGTTAATTATAAGAAGGTGAAATGAGCTGTGGAACAAAAGAAGAAGGCATATAGTGAATGGTTAGCGAGTAGAGGTAGGGGAGAAGATGAGAGAGAGAAGAGAGAGGTATATGTGAGCAGGAGAAGGGAGGTTAAGAGACTGGTGAAGGGAGTAAAAAGAAAGTGGATGAGGAGTTTGGGAGGAATCTGAGTGTGAAATGGAGGGAGAGTAAGAAATTGTTTTGGAAGGAGGTAAAGAAAGTAAGGCAGTGTGAAAGGGGAAATAGTAGGGGAGTGAAAGATAGGAATAATAGATTGTTGGTGGAGAAGAGAGAGAAACTGAGGAGATGGAAGGAGCACTTTGAGGATTTGTTGAATGTGGAGAATGAGAGCAGTGCGAGTATAAGTGATTGGGGAATGGCTGGGAGAAGAAGAGATGAGAGGAGGGAGGAAGAGATCAGTAGGGCGGAAGTAGTGGAAGCGATGAAGAATATTAAGTTGGGAAAGGCCCCAGGAATTGATGGAGTGTGTGGTGAAATGCTTAGGTATGGGGGTGAGATTGTTGTGGAGTGGATATGGAAGTTGTGTAGATTGGCATGGGAAGAGGGAAGGGTTCCAGAGGACTGGAAATCAGGTATAATTGTTCCTCTATACAAAGGAAAAGGAGAGAGAGAAGTATGTGGTAACCATAGGGGTATTTGCCTACTTAGTGTGACTGGTAAAATATATGGTAGAATACTCATTGATAGGGTTAGGCATATGACAGAGGAGCTACTTGGAGAAGAACAAGGGGGATTTAGGAAGGGAAAAGGGTGTGTAGATCAGATATTTGTTCTAAGATGTTTAGTGGAGAAGTATCTAGAGAAGGGAAGGAAAGTGTATGCTGCCTTCATGGACTTGGAGAAAGCTTATGACAGAATAGATAGGCAAGGTATGTGGAAGGTATTAAGAATACAGTATATGGAGTGGAGGGGAAATTGTTGAGTGCTGTGAAGAGTATGTACGAGGGAGCTAGGGTTACGGTGCGAGTGAATGGTGAGCTGAGTGAGTTCTTTGATCTCAATGTGGGACTGAAACAGGGTTGTGTGATGTCTCCATGGCTGTTTAATATATACATGGATGGGGTTGTAAAGGAGGTGCAGGGTAGGGCAGTGGATGTGGGGATGGCTCTAATGAATGAGGGTGAGATTTGGAAGCTTCCGTTGTTGCTGTTTGCTGATGATACAGTACTTTTGAGTGAAGATGAATGGGAGTTGCAAGGTTTGGTGAATGAATTTGGGACTGTGTGTAGGAGGAGGAATCTGAAAGTTAATGTAAACAAAAGTAAAGTTATTGTGTTTGAGAGGAATGAAGTCACAGAGTGTGCATTGAGGTTGGATGGTGAGGATATGGAGAATGTGAGTGCATGCAAGTACTTGGGTAGTGTGATGAGTAAGGATGGATCCTTGGGGGATGAAGTGCGTGAAAGGGTACAGCAGGGCAGGAAGGTCGTTGGTACACTGAAAGCAGTGATGAGAAATAGGGAGGTGAGTACGGAAGTTAAGAAGTCACTGCATGATAGTATTGTGATCCCTACCCTGACGTATGGAAGCGAGGCGTGGACCTTGCAAGAGGGGAACAAGTCAAGAGTGAGAGCAGTGGAAATGAGTTACTTGAGAGGAGCATGTGGAGTGACGTGGAGGGACAGGTTGACGAATGAAGAAGTGAAGGAACGATGTGGGGTGGATGTGGATGTGGTTGAGAAGATTAGGAGAAGTACACTGAGGTGGTTTGGACATGTGAAGAGAATGGAGAATGAAAGACTGACTAAGAGGGTGTATGTGGGTGAGGTGGAGGGAGGGAGAGGGAGAGGTAGACCGAGGATGAGGTGGAGGGATGGAGTTGAGAGGTATATGAGGGAGGGGGGGGTGAGTTGGGGGGAGGGTAGTCAATTGGTGGGTGACAGAGCAACTTGGAGGCGTTTTGTCTGCGGCCACCCTTTGCAGGATTAGGGCGTCGGGCTGTAGATAGATAGATAGATTACATGTATTTCCACCTGTATATATAATTAGTGAAGAATAAATGCTAGCTTTAGGAATTTGGTAGTGAAAAGTTAAATTTGGTAATGAAAATTGAGGAGTTTGGTAATGTGGCCGTTGCGATCTGGCAACTCCGTTTCCGTGTCACCAACACTCCAACAGTTACTGCCTAACTTTGATCACGTGTAGATACTTATCGCAGTGGAAGCCACATGTGCTCATTTTTTGTGAATATACAGCGATATCTCGCCGCTAGATCACATGGGAATTTACAGTGTTGTGCAGTGTTAAGAAATTAGAATTTAGAGGGCAAAGGATTAACTGTGGAGTGCAAACTGGCAGTTGAAACTGGCGGTTGAAACTGGTGTCGTGCAATCAACAATGTGCAGTGTTAAACAGTTATAACTCACAGTGCAAACAGACAAACGTAGATGAATACGTAACCACCTCCAATTTCGTTGGCGGAGATAATTACTCTCATTCATGATTCATACATGGCGAGTGATGAGAAGGGTGGGTGGTGAACTGAATGAAAGGAAGGCAATGATTGATTATGTGTGTGTGGATGAAAGGATGCAAAGATGTGTAAAGGATGCAAGAGTGTACAGAGGTTGGGGGAGTGGACTTTCTGACCACTACTTGGTGGTGGCCAGAATTAGAATGCAAGTAAGATGGAGGAATAGAAGAAGGGAAAGACGAGAGGAAGGAGTAGTTGCAAGGAGAGTGGAAAGGTTACAAGAGGATGAGAAAAAGGCAGAGTATAAGAGAGAAGTGGAGGAACGATTGGGCAAATATGAATTGGAGCAGATGGGAGACGTGGAAGGTGAGTGTAAGATATTTACAGAAGAAATATGTGCAGCATGTGATGTGGTGTGTGGAAGGAAGAGAAGATGGAGGGGAGTGCAAGGAAGAGCGTGGTGGACTGAAGAGGTGAAACAGGCTGTGGCACAAAAGAAGAAAGCATACAATGAATGGATGAGAAATATGGTCGTGGAAGAAGTTGAGAGGCGGAAGAGAGAGTTATATGTGGAAAGAAAGAGAGAGATGAAAAGATTAGTAAGAGAGAGTAAGAAGAGAGTGGATGAGGAATTTGGAAGGAATTTGAGTGCAAAGTGGAGGGACTGTAAGAAAATGTTCTGGAGAGAAGTGAAAAGAGTAAGACAGGGTGGAAGTGAAGTTAGCAGGGGAGTGAAAGATAAAAATGGTAGATTACTAGTGGAGAAGGGAGAAAAAGTGAGCAGATGGAGAGAACACTTTAAGGAATTGTTGAACGTAGAGGATGGAAGTAATGCGAGTATAAGTGGCTGGGAAATGGCTGGGAGAAGGAGGGAGGTGAGAAGACAGGAAGAAATCAGTAGGATAGAAGTTGTGGAAGCAATGAAGAAAGTTAAATCGGGGAAAGCCCCAGGAATTGATGGAGTGTGTGGTGAAATGCTGAAGCATGGGGGAGAGATAGTAGTAGAATGGATGTGGAAGATGTGCAGATTGGCCTGGGAGGAAGGTAGAGTCCCGGAGGATTGGAAGTCAGGTATAATTATTCCCTTGTACAAAGGAAAAGGGGAAAAAGAAGTGTGTGGTAATCATAGGGGCATTTGTCTTCTTAGTATAATAGGAAAAGTGTATGGTAGGATACTTATAGACAGAGTTAGAGAAAGAACAGAGAAATTAGTTGGAGAAGAACAGGGAGGCTTTAGGAAGGGAGGAGGTTGTGTAGATCAGATATTCATTCTCAGATCTTTAGTGGAAAAGTTTCTAGAGAAGGGAAAGAAGTTGTATGCAGTTTTCATGGATTTGGAGAAAGCATATGACAGGGTGGATAGACAAGGATTGTGGAAAGTGTTAAGAATATATGGAGTAGATGGGAAGTTGTTGAATGCTGTGAAGAGTATGTACAATGGTGCGAAGGCTGCAGTGCGTGTGGATGGTGAACTAAGTGAATTTTTCTCTTTGAAAGTTGGTTTGAAACAGGGATGTGTCATGTCTCCATGGTTGTTCAATCTATACATGAATGGGGTAATAAAAGAGGTACAAGGTAGGGTAGTGGATGTTGGAGTGGCCCTGGTGAGAGAGGATAGTGTTTGGAAACTCCCTGTACTGTTGTTTGCAGATGATACTGTGTTGTTGAGTGAAGACGAAGGGGAGCTGCAAGGCTTGGTGGATGAGTTTGAGAGAGTGTGTAAGAAACGGAATCTAAAGGTGAATGTAGGGAAGAGTAAAGTGATGGTCTTTGAGAGAGGTGAAGTTAGTGAATGTACAGCGAGGTTGGATGGTGAGGAATTGGAAAATGTGAGTACGTTTAAGTACTTGGGTAGTGTGATGAGTAAGGATGGAGGTTTGGAGGGTGAAGTGCTTGAAAGGGTACAGCAGGGAAGAAAAGTTGCTGGTTCTTTGAAAGCAGTGATAAGAAACAGGGAAGTGTGCATGGAAGTGAAAAAGTTACTACATGACAGTATTGTGATACCAACTCTAACGTACGGAAGTGAAGCTTGGACATTGTTGGAAGGACACAAGTCAAGAGTGAGAACAGTGGAAATGAGTTATTTAAGAGGAGCCTGTGGAGTCACGTGGAGAGACGGGCTAACGAATGAGGATATAAAGGAGCGTTGTGGTGTGGATGTGGATGTGATAGGAAGCGTTATGAGGAACACACTGAGGTGGTTTGGCCATGTGGAGAGGATGGAGGGTGAAAGACTGACGAAGAGAGTGTATGTGAGTGAGGTGGAGGGGGGAAGAGGGAGGGGGAGGCCAAGGATGAGATGGAGGGATGGGGTGGAGAGGTATATGAGAGAGGGGTGTTTAAGTTGGGAGCAGGGCAGTGAAATGGCGGGGGACAGGGCGACTTGGAGGCGATTTGTTTGTGGCCACCCCAAACGGGATTGAGGCGTCTGGCAATAGATAGATAGATAGATGATTCACACCCATCCACACCTGCCCTACTTGCTCACTTTAGCTCTGTCATGTGTGCTTTGGAATGGACAATGGTTACAGATAATGGAGTTAGAATGAAGAATGGTCAAGTACAGAAGGATGTGAGTTTATTTGTGATTTGGAATGGAGTGTACACATTGTATATACTGTACTGTACAGTATCTCTCTAATGCTTCCTTTCTCCCAGATGGACAAACACCAAAGAGTCACTTCAAAGCTCAGCCACTGTGCTGGAGGTTGAAGTCCCAACTGGCTACGTTGCTTTCCAAAGAGACCTTGAACGTTCTATATATGTGGCCCAGAGGAACCGCACCTTCCCTTCCCTGCGTGATGTGATTGGTGGTCATGGCAACACCTTTGCCAAGAAGACTGTCTGGTTCTTTGATTATGTAAGGCCAAAGTATTGTACCACATTCAGACATGAGTTAATAGTAATACAACAGAATGTTTTGGGATGCAGTTAGTCGTAGTTTTGGGGGTGTTGGATATTCTGTTCTGAATGATCAGCTGTTAGAAATTTTTAATATTTATATTAAGGTATGGAAAACAATTACCTCTGGTCAGCTTGTGGCTGATTTTTATGTATCTCTTGTTTTTTTTTTCATCTGCCATCTAATTTTTTCATCATTTGCAACATGTTGAAGGCCTTGGAAGTTATAGTGATCTGATAAATCTGATTATAAATGGGTGTGTTGTCCTAGATGACTGGCTGAAGAGTGTAATCGTGAATCTGTATCAGGGGGAGTGTGATGTCGTGGAAAGAGGAAATTACAGAGGCATGACACTTATGGACCAGATAATGAAGGTAGTGGAGAGAATCTTTGAAACTATGATAAAGGAAAGGGCGAATGTTGATGAGATACATTTGGGGTTTATGCCAGGCAAAGGGACCACTGATGCCTTATTCATTGTCCCACAACTTCAGGAAAAATATTTGGAAAGAAAAAGAACTGTACAGTAAACCCTCATTATTTCGTACTTCAGTAAATCGTAATATGGGATAACTCGTAGAGGCTATCGTGAAAAATATAAAAAAATCAACTCATAAAAATTTCCATTAATTCGTGGAAACACGAGGTAATGAGGTTAAAGTCATAGTTATGATGCAAGAGGCTCCACGTGGTAACATGTTTTGGAGAGAATGGTTCATATTAACCCGTTTACTCGCGGGAAAAGTGCGAGTTAGGCTTGTAAACAAACACGTAACTCACACTCATGCCCCTGTGACGCTCAGCTTGCCGCCATTCTTCGCTTGTGATGCATCTCTCTTTGCTTGCTAGTGCTTTTGATTGTGTTACACTTTGTTTATTGAACTAAAAGACCTACATACTCTACCATCATGTCTTCTGACAGTAGCAAGAGGCCCACTGTACCATCCGGGAGAATGGGCATTAAGCTGAAGAGCCATACCCTGCAGGAGAAGCTGAAAGTGTTGGCTCGATGCGACGTGGGCACTTTGACTTGTTCAATTTGTGCTGAGTTTGATATCAAACCCAGCACATTTTACAAGATCAAAAGGAACAAGGACAAGATTCATATTTTTGCCCTTTCCCAGGACAACTGTGGTGAGCCAAGGACTACAAAGAAGAGGTTGCGCCTTGCCAAACCCCTGACCCTGGACAATGCTGTGTACAAGTGGTACAAGCAGGAGCGTGCCACTGGTGTGCCTGTCCATGGCGTGGACATCCAGAATGCCGCATCAAGGATAGCCAAGCATCTTAAGGTGCCAGATTTCTGCACCAGTCCTGGTTGGCTTTAAAAGTTCAGGAGCCGCCACTGTCTCACGGACTGGAAAGTGGTGGGGAGAAAGTGCCAGTACTGATGAGGATGCTGTGGAGCCATTCTGAAAGCGCTTGCGCAAGATCATCGCTTCGTCAAGCCACCTCCTCTCACAGCTGTACCACGCCAATGAGAGAGGCCTCTTTTGGAAAGCTGTGCCTTCCAACACCCAGGCCAACAAGAAGGAAGGTCACGTCCCTGGGTGCAAGATGGCGAAGGACGGCATGTCTATGCTATGCTGCGCCAATGCTAATGGTACCCATAGGCTGAAGCCGATGGTGGTAGGCAAGTTGAGGAAGCGAAGGGCCATTGCCAAGATCATGGACAAACTCCCGGTTATCTACAAGCACAACAAAACTGCTTCATTCACATGGGAGTATTTCGTGGAGTGGTTCCACAAACACTTCGTGCCTGCTGTCATGAAATTTCAGAAAAAAATGGGCATTCCAGCTGAGGAAATAAAGGCTGTTCTCCTCCTCGATAATCCCCCAGCATATCCCAGCACAGAGGAGTTGGTAGCCCATGGGGGAAGGATTAAGGTGCTGTTCATGCCCCGGAACACCAGCTCTCTCATTCAGCCTATGGACCAGGGAGTGATCGAGGCCACCAATCGTCACTATCGCAACAGGCAGCTGGGGGAGTGCCTGGTGGTGCTTGAGACCGAAAAGGACCAAGAGGAGGATACAAGGGGGGCTCAGTCACTAGAAAATTTCAAGGCCCATAACTTAAGAAATACACTGTTCAGCTGGGCTGAGGCCTGGAAGGAACTGGATGCCTCCACTCTGTCCAATGCGTGGAACAAACTTCTGAAGGGGACTGATGTGTAGGTGGACGACACAGGATTCAGCACAGAGGACTTCATGAAGACTACCCATGGTAGTGGTGAGTGTGACGTCACTGAGGAGGACATTATAGACTAGCTCGAAAGTGATGCTCTGGACCAGGGCTAGCACCGTCACAATGAGGCTGAAATTGCTGAGGAGGCTGCTGCTGCTGCAGAAGAGGATGACGAGGAAGACGGCAGTGGTGAGGAGGAAGAGACCCTCACTTATAAGCTTTCAGATTTTTGTTATTTCCTGGACAAGACTATGGAATATATGGTACAGTACAGTGGTTTTGAAAACTTTTATCAAGTGGTGAGAGATATGAGGGCTATTATGATAAAGAGGCAGCAGATGGCTCTCAGACAGAAAAAAATCAGCGACTTTTTTAAGCCACCAGTTGCACCAAGGGAGCCTCAGCCATCCTGCAGCAGAGTCTTCAGGCAGCATTCTGGACTGCCTTGTTTCCTCAGACTTACCAGAGGACATTTTTCAGACCGACAGTGACAGTGATTAAGTGATAAGTCTGTAGTGTTTAAGTGTACAGCGCTGACAGTGACAGTGAATAAAGTAGTGTAAGTGTACAGGACTATAAGTTTAAGTCTAAATAATGTTCTGTAGGTTAAGTGATGTAAGTGATACAGTACTGTAATGGCCTTTACAGTGTATAGTATAGTAATCTAAGTGTGTGTACTCTACATGCTCAAAGTGTTAAGTGTTTTTATTAGAAAAGTGTTCAGAAAAGTGACCTAAAGCCCCCCAGTCCACCTCTTCACCCTGCCAAAGGCCTCCTTCGAGCTCAAATACCTCCCTGCAGTACCAAAACAAGGTAAGGTTCTACTAGTTTTAATTTTATTAATGTGTTGTACTGTATCATGTGTTTTCGGAGGGAGTGGGGGGAGACCCCGATAACTCGTAAAAATGCTAACTCGTAGAGGGTTGGAACCCAATTATCACGAGTTAACGAGGGTTTACTGTACTGTGTTTATGTTGATTTGGAGAAGGCTTTTGACAGTCCTTGGAGAGGTGGTGAAGTGGGCAATGAGAAAGCTTGGGATCAAGAAGTAGTTGGTGAGAGTGGTTGTGGTTGTGTATGTTATTTCTCACACCCAGCTGAGAGTAGATTGAGATTTGAGTGATAAGTTTTCTATGATTGCTAGTGTACATCAGTGGTCAGTTTTGAACCCCTTATTGTTTTTCATGGTACTTAACCTGTTCTGTGCCATGTCTGTATATAGACGGACAAACTAACAGTGTCAAAATTACCAAGTCTGTATTTATACGGACAAACTAACAGTGTCACAATTACCGAGTCTGTATATATATGGACTAACTCCAAGTACCCTAAATTGCTGAGTCCGTATATATACGGGTACGGTTCTTCACATATTTGCATGAAGCTGCTTAAGTCTGCCCTTAGTGCGTGACAGAAAATGGGATGATGGACACCCTTCCTCCCCTCCCATACCTTATACCAATATAATATAAAAAGAAAAGTGAATATGAAAATATGTAAAAATAAAAAGAAAAGTGAATATGAAAATATGTAAAATTAACACAGAACCCCAACTTCCCATCATCATAGTTTCAACTGGTCGCATTACGTAGACCAGGTTGCATTTCCATACTATAAGTACTCCATGCATCCATGTACTCTACACCAAAATGGACTACCTATCCACATCAGCCACTGACTGTATCTAAAAGTAGCCATCTGATACAAATCTCAATCATGCTGCTCTCGCAAAGATATTGTGCTTACTCCTGACTTCTAGTTGAAGTTGGAGAACTTCCAAGTGATGAACTAACTGATAGCGATGCGTAAATAGTGTATACAGTAAACCCTCGATATAATGAACCGCATTATTGTGAATTTCGGATATAATGAACAGCCAATTCATGACCAAACTTCCCCCGGATTTTGCGAACAAAGGACACTAAATACGGGGGAAGTTCGCAGATCAGCCCACGTTGACAACAGCATCCCTTCCTGGCAGAGTAAGTGTACTTCAACAGCATCCCTTCCTGGCACAGTCAGTGTTCTTCAACAGCATCCCCTCCTGACATAGTAAGTGTACTTCAACAGCATCCCTTCCTGACATAGTAAGTGTACTTCAACAGCATCCCTTCCTGGCACAGTAAGTGTAATTCAACATCATCCCTTCCTGACACATTAAGTGTACTTCAACAGCATCCCTTCCTGGCACAGTAAGTGTACTTCAACAGCATCTCATCCTGGCACAGTAAGTGTACTGTAACAGTACTTCATTATACAGTACTGTATTCTTATTACAGGTACTGTTTTTATAGGTACAACTTCATACAGTATTGTATTTACATGTTCAACTTCATAAACCATTGAATTCTCCATGTAAAAGTTCATAGAGCTAGTTTAGGTTATGTTTGCACATGTAGGACCGAACGACTCCCCTTATATAGCAAACCGTGTTTGGTAATCCCTCGGAAATACCAAAGACCTCTTATATAGCAAACTTTCGGATATAGCGGTCCACTCCTCCCCCCAATTAGTTCATTATATCGAGGGTTTACTGTATAATGAAAGTAATATAAGTAAACAGAAGTAAATAGAATTAAATCATAAAATCAAGTAATGTAAGCAAAAAAAGAAATGTGTGATTTATCATAACTGATGTGACTGTGTGCAGCATGAGTGTTTACAGTGCCTTATGCAAGAGTCTATAGTGCCTTATATCAATATAATATAAAAAAAAGTGAGTGAAAAATACGTACTTGTAGCACAGAACCCCAACCTCCCATCATCTTACTTTCGACTGTGGTCACATTACATAAACCAGGTTGCATTTCTATGCTGCAAGTACTTCATGCATCCTCTCACTCCACACCTAAGTGGACTGTCTATCCATGTCAGCCACTGGCAATAGATGAAAGTAGGCATCTGATGCAAATCTGGGCACACTGGACCAAAACACCTGTTTTCGGGCGGAAAATAGCCGAGGTGAGCAGTTTTACTATCACTAGGCTTATTTTAACCACTTTTCAGGTCTATTCACGGAAAAAAACAAAGTTGAAAATGTCCGGCATTCTAAGTAACTTTGCCGCTCAAATCCTTGGCAATCTAGGCATAAACGCTGACAAACGCTCCGGCACTGAACGGATTCACCCTGTCTCACATGACTTCAGAAATGGAGTTGTATGTTGATGCCTTGGTGTTGATTGCAAAGAATGAAAGGGAGGTGGAGGAAAGAGAATTAGGGAGTGGAGAGACAGAATGGGGCACAAGAGTTTGAGAGTAAATTCGGATAAAACAAGTGATGGTATCTGTGGCTAGTGATGGTACTGTCCAGAGGGAGTGTGACTATGTACAATTTGCTTCAAGAGTGTGGGAAATAACTCTGTCATTTGCAGTGTTTGTGATAAGTGGGTGCGTAAGGGATGTAGTGGTAATAGAGTGATGCTTCAAAATAATGCTAATTTCATGGATGTGTGTCAGAGAGAGCATGTAGAGATTGAGGGGCATGAAAGGATTTATCTTGCTGGAGTCTCTCTTGAGTGTCTAGAGAAGTTTTGAATTTTGCAGACCATGTTATGTTCTGGAGGTGGCTAGGGTAAGGAGTGGCTGGGGGAAGTTCAGGGAGCTGCTGTCTTTCCTAACATTAGAGGGCTCATCTTCCTTGTTAAGGGATCTTTGTATTTAGCTTGTATTAGGAGTGTAATGCTGGACAGTAATGAGACCTGGACAGTAAAGGAAGAGGATATTTGTACGCTCAGATGTACAGAAATTAACGTGAGTAGGTGGATGTGAGCTCTGGGGGGTGGGGGGACTAGGATTGCGTTTGAAGAGTTGAGACGAAGGATGAGACTTGAATGTATTAGTGCTGCGATGAGGAGGGGTAGATTGAGATGATTGGGACATGCTGAGAGGATGGAAGATGGCAGTTTGGTGTTGAAGGTGAGAGGTGTAAACATCGAGGTTAGGGTTGCAAGAGACAGACCAAGAAAGACCTGGGACAAGGTCACAAAGTGCAATCTCAGGGATAAGGGACTGAATAGGGAAGTTGCCAGTGATCGACCTGCATGTAGAGTCACCATTAGATGACCAAGGCTGACATATGCAGGCATGTTGGAGCCATTATAAAGATGATGTGATATAATTGCAGGGTAGAAGGAACCAAAGACTGGAAGACTACAAGATTGTTCCCTCCTGGAAGAAAGAGAGAGAGAGAAAGAGAGAGAAATTCAAAATCCATTCATTTCAAGATGCCTGGACACGTGTTTAAAAGGCTGGAGGTCATAGGCAGATGTAAATTCAGACAGAGGAAGACATTTCCAGAGTTGACCTGGTGTATACATGTCAGTTAACTTCTGGGCTAGAGAGCTGGACAGAAAAGTGATGAGAATTTGCTGCCAGATGGGTGCTATGCACCCACCATAATGGTGAAGGAATGCAAGCAAACAGTTGAGAACAGTGATCATTGAAGTAAAGTTAGAAAAGAGATAAAGCTGCAACAGTGCAGCCAAAAGACAGGTTGAAGGGAGTTCGTAAGAGGAGGAGAGTTAATGAAATGAAAAGCCTTTGACTTCACCCTGTTCAGAGGAACTCCATGTGGGGAGGCCCCCCCCCCCTACACACACACTCTCGAGAGTTGTACTTTTCACACGGGTGAATAAAACACCTGTATAAAGTCAATATCTGTGCTGGGATGAAGAATGCACAGGGTCAGCTTAGCACACCTAATCTCTGCCAGTCAGATTACTTGTTTATACATACATTTTCATTCATAAAGCTACCAAGCACTTCACCATCAAACCAGAGAGAAATACTAAAGTGACAGAATATGAAAAACAAAATGATCTGTGATATTAGTTAACCATTATACAGTACAGACATGTTTATCCTCTATATTGTTTAAGATCCTGTGTAAATGCTTCTGATCTGTATACTGATCCTCTCCTTTTTATCATCTAAATTTGTATCACCTAATGCTTCTTCCCTGTGCCAGGTACCCTCAAATGAGACATGGTGCTTTGAGTACCAGATGAAGCGGTGGTATCCAGTGGCCAACCACACACAGGTCCGTATGGCCACCATCTATGAACAGTACCAACCAGGTGGGTTATGGGCACATATTTTTGGCAGGTTAGGAAATGCTCTAGCACCTCTTCCTTCGTTATCTATCCGGAAGAGTTACAGTATTATACCTCATTATTCTCATTTGTGTTCTTAATATCTTTTAAATCCTGACAAAGACCAGGCAAATAGCATGTAAGAGATTATTAATGTGTCACATGCAGAAGTATACTGGTTAGGAAGAAGCGCTGAGGAGCCTCTTCAGCTGATGAGATGATTGCCCTTGCTTCTCAAGTGCACAATACAGGTAGGTGCTGGAGAGGGACACCTTCACCCTGTCACTGCGATTATACAATGTTTCTCAACTCCCTCCTGTTCCCCTGAAAGGAAAAATTATGGACTGCAGAAGATTCTTTTCATATGGGCCCAGGGCAACAACTGTACAGGTATTCCTTGTTATAAGCAAGGGTTATTCTCAACTGGTGATGTTAACTGAGGGAAACTGGCAAAGCAGCATTTTAGGTATCATGGTTCTCGCTTGTAGATTGAACAGGACATTCAACTCGCAGACAGTTATCGATGTACAGTACTATACCCGCACCATAATGCAGTCACTGCACCAAAACACACTCACCTCAAAGAACTCATTGTCACAACATAGATAATCCTCAAAAATAAGCTCAGCAAAAATTCACAGGGAGTGACCTTGAAGTGGCTTGCTTCCTGCAGTCCACTGGGCTCATGTCCAGATGAGTCAGTGGTCATAACAACAACTGTACTGCAAGGCCTCAGTTTATATTCCCTTTATTTTGCTGCAGTTCCTCATTAAATTGCAAGTTTATTGCCATTTATCTTATTGTTGCCTGTAATGCTGATTTGCTTGTTCCCCCCCCCCCTTTTTGTGTGTGTGTGTGTGTGTGTGTGTGTGTGTGTGTGTGTGTGTGTGTGTCCAACTTTGGGCACAGGCTTCACAGCCTGCTCCCATGGCCCAGTAGCCCTCCTGCATTCCATTGATCTACTGACATGTTGATGTGGTACCCCCTCTAGAATCCCCTCCAAAGGGGATCTCACCCCCCTATAAAATCCTGTAGCTGTACTAGTTCAGACATAGAAAAACATCCTTGAATACTGAAATAAGCATGATAAAATGTAATTGTAATGCACTGTACACAGTCAGGTGTAGAGTATACACACTGTACACCCAACCCCTGGATCCAGTTAGGCAGGGTGAGGCAGGTTAGCAAGGCAGACTGAAAGAGGATAGGTAGATCTAACCAAGTGTGAGGAGAGATGTGGGTAAGGCATGAGTGACAGAAATAAAACAGAAAACATTTAGGGGTATAAACTCACCAGAGAGTAGCAGAATTTCATGATAAATCTTGTTTGGTTAGTGATGTAAATCCCACGTGGTCCAGTGGCATAGGAGGCGGTATTACACGACACACATGGCACCTCCTCCCCCTCCGCCACCCAACTCACTGTCAAACTTTCGTCAAGTTTGCCAGTAATTTCCCACTTCTCAAGAGAGAGGACCTTCCTTGGTCACTTTGCGCATGGAGGTCCCATAGCAACATATGCCAGCTGAAGGCATGAGGCTAGAAGGACATGCATTAGGACAGGGGTGACAACAGGGTGAGGAGCTCCACTATGAGCAGAGCTGCATCTTGATAATATGGCTACTGTGCTGTATGCTGGCGAGAAAGTAGCGGCCTTACAGTAAGGAGGGGAGGGGGACCAACTCATTGTCAAGCATTTTGCAATGAGATTCACAAGAAGAAAACCAGTATGAAATGTACTTAGGAGGAGAGATGTGCATATTTAATATTGAACCTGAGTAGAAAACAAGTGATAGGGATATTCATTCAATCATTCATTATTTAAACCAGTGTTGCCCCATGAAAAGCGTAGGGGTCGGGGGCTCAGCAAGTTGGTCCTGAGATTTAAGATGAGAGTGACCAGCCTCACTCATCGCTGAGGGGCATTACATGAGCAGTAAACCCCAACCACACAAATTAGAAAGAAATGCAGTAAAACCATCTGCAGTGAGATAATCTCCAAGATAGAAGAGACTGCTAAATTTGGCAACTATCAAAAGCATTGTTTTGGTGGCAAGACTCATGGTGCTGATTTTGATCCTCCAGCATACAGTACTGAAATATTTATTGGAGAAAAAAAAAAAAAAAAAAAAAAAAAAAAAAAGGGTGCCATAAATGTAAATGAAATGAAGTCATCTGTTGTGACCCAGAAGTCTGAGTTTTGAGTAAAGCTGCCAGAAAATTGTGTTTGGGTGATGAGATGAATGGCATGGATTTCAATCTGGGGGCTTCCCAGTTTTTTTTTTTTATTATTAAATTCAGCAATTTGCTGTGACGGATAATGGCATGCCAGATAATGCGTTGATGGATAATTGAGTTTACTGTACAGTGATCCCTTGGTTATCATGCATAATTGGTACTGCGCCTTTTGCGTGATAATGAAGTTGCATAATAACAAAAGATCAGAACCTATGGGCTTTTATTGGTACTGGGTACCCATATTGCAAGCCCAATTTTTCCCTTGTACATCACTTTACACCCACGAAATGTATACATACCCTTATGATAGCAATCAGAAACACATATAGACATGGTAAGGTTAATGGAAACTGATGAAAGAGGCACAGTAAATAAGAAACACACACAGTACCATGGAGAAACTTGAGATGGGCTTGAGGTAAGGGCTTCTGAGGCAAGGGGGGTGGAGGGAGTGATCTCCACCACCTAAACATAACTCCTCAAGTAGGGTTTCATCTCTGAAACCCTCTTAGCCATCAGAAACCACTGACTCTGCTTCATCAGTGTTGGCAGAAGCCAGCTCAGGTTTGTGATACTGATGTTTTTAGCTGAAAAATGCACAATAATGGCAGGAGTGCAGATTTTCATTTAGCAGTGAAAATGGACACCACTATAACCAAGTGTACAATAACCATGGGATCACTGTATGTGGAAAAGTTATGATATTTTTAACACATTCTTAAGCAGCTGTAAATGCAGCTGAAAAGAATATAATAAAAACAATTGACTATTTGGCCATGTGGAGGGGATGGAGGGTGAAAGACTGACAAAGGGAGTGTATGTAAGTGAGGTGGAGGGGGGAAGAGGGAGGGGGAGGCTGAGGATGAGATGGAGGGATGGGGTGGAGAGGTATATGAGAGGGGGGGGGGTGTGAGTTGGGAGCAGGGCAGTGAAATGGTGGGGGACAGGGTGACTTGGAGGCGATTTGTTTGTGGCCACCCCAAACGGGATTGAGGCGTCTAGCAATAGATAGATAGATAGACTAATGCTGTGAATTTAAGCAGTCATTGCAACTTTTTGCAATCACATTCATTCTGCAAGTCACTTAAGTTATGTACTGGTATATTTTTTGTAGTGCTATAATATTTATCATTGAGTTTCATCCCATCCTTTACTCCCACCAGATGTTGGGACAAAATAAAATTCAGGTACAAAGAAAAAGAATAAAAGTGGGAGAATTATCAACTAACAGTATTTTTAGCCTTCAGATATATGCAATACTAATGTATATACTGTATTTTATTTTGAGCTGGGTTTTAGTTTTTCTGACATGACTTAGCTATTCATAGAGCAGTGAGTATTGTACCTGTATCCCATAGACCTTACTTTACAATTTCTTAACTATTTCCTTTTCAGAACGTTTCCAAATACTGTTGCTCAATTCAACAGTGGACACATTGGACATCTGTGAGGTATGCGGCTCCTACCAGTGTCCATACTGCCCCGTCTATAACTCCGTCCCTTCCCTCAACTTACCTCCACTTCACACCCTTCTGGTCACTACTGTCCTCATCACATTTATTTCGCATACTATATCTGGCTGTCTGTATGCATGCTCACCAAGGTGGGATAAAGGGTAGGTGGTGATGTATCCTCCCTTTTCATCTCTAACATTTTAAGCTTTCTCCAAATTCCTATCAAAACCTTAACACCCTGCCTTTTGAAGATTTTATTTCTGGAGAAGGAACTGTAACAGTTTACAGTTTGAAGCTTCTTTTTTGTATTCTTTCTCTCCCATCCCCCTTTTGAGGTTTCTTTTTCTCATTCTTTCTCTCCCATCCTCCTTTTGAAGTTTCTTTTCCATAGTCTGTCTTTCCCATCCTGCTTCTCCCAGTCTTCTCCCCACTTCACCCCTCCTCCTTTATTCACTTGTCATTCTGCATTCTCAGGTAAGATTGAGCCAATGGTTATGTTAACACTGCATTGTTTTGCAGAGTTCATTAAACTTACAAGTTACATTGTCATAGTTTTTGGTACTTATGGTTGTTAGTTGATTGTTAATTTTTTATAACTACATTGTGATTCAGAGCTTTCTCAACATCTTTACCAATAATATACTTGAAGTAGTTCTGTATTATTTTGTGATGCCAACTTTTCTCGGAAAGCAGTGAAATTTATAGGGTGTATTAACAGTGTAAGGATGTCAGGTGAATCATGTTGAAGTGTTTTAAGGCTGCATGAAGCTTCTGTATCAATATGTCACCTAAACCTCATTGTTTTATGGCCTTCATTTTCTTCTTTCCAGTTGTTATATCGTCTTTCTTGCATACTCTTTCATTAGTAGTGCAATACAAATTTTTCTCAGAAGTGTCAAGTGATTCTCTAGTATAAGAAAATGCTACTGTGGATAGTTACTTACTTAGCGGGTCCCCAGGCTCATCTGGACATGGAACCAGTTGACTGGAGGCTGAATCTGCCCTTCACCTACAGTTCACTAGCTTCATTTGAGAGATAGGGAGGGAACCGATGACCATTTGTATAACCAGAGTATATTGTTGAAATTGCATGCAGGCTCTCTAACAAGAGCTACGTTCATTATCTTGGGTTCCTCAGTTTTTATGATGGCTTGAACTTGGAACAGTGTGTCTGCAGCCCTTCCAAGGGAAGCGGCACGTGGCAGCGTGAGATTTTGAATCTGTTCTTCCTTTGTTTAAACCACAAGAAATACTGAATAGCATAAATGGATGCAGGAATTTTGAATGTTTGCATGAAGAAAGAATGAATATGTGGCCCATTTCATAGGACATTCTTTCGATATATTCTCATAATTATGCTTTCCTACTCGTTTCCCTCCCCCCCTCCGTACTTTGTTTATTATTATGAAGTAGGGTCTGGGAAAAAGGGCCACGGTCATGATGAAATAAAACTTGAATGATGGTAATAGTGTGAATGTCTTATGCACTTTGCCAGATTTCAGAGCTGGTATAGTGTGTGACCAGTGATTCTCCCCCCCCATGCCACTGAATATTGAGAATGTTTTTGGTGAAGGAAGAGCATGTAATTTTAATGGCAGGTGACTTACCGTAATGTAATATTTAAAAAAGAACATCCAATCAAAAGGTAGTCAAGAGGATTATTCCCCTGAGCTAGACCTAGATAGATCATGTGGCCCTGCTAGGGTGACAGGAAAGCTACCTCTCCCACCAAGGCAGCTACCTGGGCTGGGCGCAAACTCTCGACCTTACAGTCTCGAGTCCAGCACACTACCACTGAGCCACGCTGCGCACCAGGTAGTCAAGAAGTACATTGAATTTTCTTGTATTAGAATGATATTGCACAAGCACCTAGCTTGGAAGTTATTAATTTTGTCAGAGACATTTGGGTCTCATATTTAGAAATATGATCAGTGGCAGAATGAATCAAAATGTAGTTCTAGCAAGACTTCATATTGATTGCTGATGGAAGATGGTAACTTCTGTAATTGTTAATTTTGGCTTTATCATTGACATCTTTTATTTTGTGTACCTCAGTCTCCCTTTTCCTCAGTTGTAAAATGCGTAAATGTGAGTTCTCAGTTTCGAAACCAATGGACATGTTGGAGAAGGTGTAATCAAGTTTGGACCATAATATCAATAAACTTTGTCTTCAAACAGTAATGAAGCTTTACAAAATATTCTGACAAGTTTGTTGGGCTCCAAAGATTGCCAAACTTGTTTTCAGAAGTTATTGCTTACTGTTTCATTATTTATTGGAGTGAAATGTATACATCCAGAGCTGTTACAAAATATTCTGACAAGTTTGTTGGGCTCCAAAGATTGCCAAACTTGTTTTCAGAAGTTATTACTTACTGTTTCGTTATTTATTGGAATGAAATGTATGCATCTATAGCTGTGCAACTTCACACTAGGTGCAATCCACTATAGCTGAAAAGCCAGTAGTATTTAACCATATTAGTTTTGGTTGTACAGGTTGATAAGATGTTTGGCTACAGATAGATAGATTGATAACCTAAGCCTGCACATTTCTTTCTGCATACATTACTATACTATACTATAATTTCTGATAGTGTAGTAGTATCTCTTCATTGATAAATTGTCTAAGACTCACATGGTTGTGCAGGATTTTTTCATGACAGTGGACTGCTGTCTTAATATACCACATCCTTCAAAATTTTGATACAGTGAAAGCTCATTTGTGTCAGACCTTTGCTTTTATCAGACAAAATTTTCCCCATTCAGTCTAATAGAGAGAAACTTTATTAAGCATTAGTAGTATAAATAACTTTTTGATGTAAATTCAGAAGACAGTTATGCACAGCATACAATATAATTGATATCGTACAGTGTTCACTTTCTGTTGAATCAGGATTACTGCAGATTTGGGGAAAGTGTAGCCCAACAGATCAGAGTTTAGAAAAGTCAGGAAACACAAACCAGAATCACCTGAACACTTGCTGGAAATACAATACCCTACATACACGTTTTAGAGAATAATGATGCAGATGCTTGTATGATGTCATCTCATCTGTGTACAATACTGTGTAATGCTAACTACTGTAGTGCATACATCATCTAATCCTGTGTTGCCTCACGAGGGGCATAGGAGTGTAGGGCTAGGCAAGTTGGTCCTGACATTTAAGATGGGAGTGACCAGCCTCACTCATCCCTGAGTGTCATTACGTGAGCAGTAAACCCCATTCACCCCTTGGATATAAACCTACACATACTCAATCCAGCTGGAGTGCCTTAATCACCCTCTAAACCCCCAGGCACCATAGTTTGGTTATATGGTTACCACCCAGCATGGTAACTGGTTTCTTGGTGTACAGGAAACCATTTGGCTTTTCACTCAGTGTACTGTTACCCATAGACAGAAGAGGATGGAAGGAAGGAAGAAAGGAAAGAGCAGTCACCTAAGAGCAGCACTACATCAAGAGAGTGGATTGTGAGCACCCCCACCTACTAGCAAGTTATATTATGCAGCGTTAGTACCGAACAGCAGTCTGCCAGTGTCTGTTGAGCTGTATCAGAAACGAAGCATATTGAAGAAATAGATGCAGGTAAACATGATAGATCCCACCTTACTTGCTTTGTTATTGTGTGTGTTTGTATGAACTTTGCAAGCCATACATCAAACAGTAAAAAAAAATTGACTCCCATAGTATTAAAATAGTTAGAAATACAGCATGGTCGCTATGTGAGAATATGATCGACACTTTGCATTGCAAACTAGGAAATCGCAAAGTATGAACCATTGAAACTATGTAAATAAGGGTACAGTATGTGGTAAGCACCTCATCCTGTCTTATCCACTTACTTCCCCTTTACATGTATTGCCCACCTGACACACCAACTTTTAAAGTTCCCCAATATATATTTCCTGCAAGAAAGAGAAGCATGGTAAGTAAATAAAACAATTCTTATAAAGCACTTTCCCTAAACTTAGGGCAGGCTGGGCTTTCTTGGAAAGGGGGAGACAGGTATCTGAGGCTTGGGTGACTACTCTGGCCCTTGAAGGCCACATGAAGCTACGGAACCGTTTTTGTCATTTTCACCCTCATTGACATTCTCCCTCTTTTGAACGGTCTAAGTTTCAGTAAAAATATCCTTCAGAATCTAGAATGGAGACAACTGACATGGCATCATCTTCATTTTGAGCCTAGGAAGTTGAAGGGATTGGGTCAGCTGGGGTAGCCTGGGCTTCCAGGAACTTCATTATTAAAGCCTGTGTCCTCTTCTTGACCCCTGCCTGATGCGTCATGATATAGAAGCATAGATTTTTCTCTGGGCTTTGGCACAGTTCTTCTGCACTGAAGGGATCAGCTTCATTGCTGTTAATGATTTCCTTCAGTTGGTCTTGACTGCTCAGGATGTTTGAGATTCTCCTCATAGTCAGGGCATCCACCAGGACTTGTGGCTGTGGTTGTGTCTATCTTCCCTCGTCTTTCTGTCTCCCGGCAAGTTCCTCTTCCTTGTCCACCCAAACCATGGCAGTCCTGGCATTTTCTTCACAATCATTGTTTATTTCCTGAACCTTTTCTGCCGTCACCGTGTCAAAACCTCCTACTGATTCTGCTGCCGCTAACACTGCCCGGTCCGACTCAGCTTCCTGCTGAACTTGGCTGCCAGGAGTTAAGAGGTAAAGGTGTGGGACCAGAGCGTGCCAGGCGCGATTGATTGTTGCATCATTAACCTCATCCTATGACTTCACTAGGAGCTTAAGGGCATTGTGGATGGTGAATTGATGCCAGAATTGAGTGACTCATTTCTGTAACCAAAACTCCAGTGTCATTCTCAGGGTGGGGATCAAGCATCAGGGTAAGTGGGCAATGGCTTGTCAGTGTCAAGATCATGAAAGAGGTGCTTGGCCTTAATCTGTTGAAGCTTCTTGTTGGTCTATGTCTCGGATCTGAGGTAGCCAAATAGATGGATGGGATAAAAATTCTCTAGGTTGCAGGTCCTGGTCCAGTGGTTAGGCCAAAGTGATGGTGTTGGGGGGAGGAACACCATCCTGATGATTGGATGCATATCAGCTAGGGAATATGGGTGGCAGGGAGCATTATGCAAGATCAGGAGGATGTTGAATGGTATGCCAAGCTGGTGGCATCAGAAATAAAGTGGTCGGTCTGCCAGGTCCTCATATTTGTCTTATATCTGTTATCAGAGTGGTACCAGTAGAAATCAGAAACATTGTCCATGCTGTGGACATGATTATGACAGCGAGGGTGTTTTGTTGTGTGCATTTTAACTGGGTTCCTCTTGCAGGTAATTGAGAGGTTGAGGCATAGCATGACTAAATCTGAATTTGTGTCTTGCTTGCTTTTGTTGCCTTGCTAAGTAGGTTGACTTTGGTATCATTTTCCAGTTTAGTCCAGTTTCATCTAAAATAAAAAATTTGTTCCACGCTATAACCCCCTTCCTCGTATGTCCTTGGGAATCATTATCATCATCATCAGTAGCAGTAGTCTGTACTTCAGTCAACTTCATGTTCTTGGACTTCTTTCTCTTCATAAAATTAGTCAGCCACCCCTATGAGGATTTGAAGGGTCTCATCTCAGGAACTGAGGACTTCCATAGACAGATCTTATTTAAAAGTTTAGCTTGTTTATGAGTATGATAGCTATCAAGGGGCACCTTTTCCCTCTCCATTCTAGAAATGTAATGTGCTAGGTAACACTTCATCTGGATTAGGACTGGGTTAGCAGCCACACTCAGCCTAATGAGTTGCTGGGCCCCATAGGTCTTGTCAGCCCTTAAAATCTGTGTGCGTGCATGTGCATTTGTATGGTGTGTGTGTGTTCTTACCTAATTGTTCTTACCTAACTGTATCTCTACAGGAATGAGTCAAGCTCGTACTGTCCCGTGTATTAAACCATTTTTATCATACATATCCTTGAATTTATGAATAGTTTTGGCACATACTACTTCATTCGGTAGTGCGTTCCACTGCTTAATTGTCCTATTTGGGAAACTGAATTTCCTTACGTCTTTATCACCTCTCTTTTTATGCAGTTTTTTTTTACAACGTCCCCTTGCTCATGCTTCACCATACGATATATATTCATGTATGTCTACTTTCACTTTCCCTGAGATGCTCTTATATAGCATAATCATGTCTCCCCTTCTCCTTCTTTCCTGCAGCTTTAGTAGATTCAGTCTTTCTAGTCTCTCTCCATAGCTTAGATCCCTTAAGCTTGGTACCCATCTTATAGCAGCCCTTTGTACTTTTTCAATCTTATCTGTGTTTTTTGAGATGAGGATTCCAGACCACTGATGCATACTTCAGGGTTGGTCTGATGAATGATGTTATTATCTTCCTCAGTATATCTTCATTTATATATGCGAATACTGTTCTCATATTAGCAAGCAGTGTATACATGTTTCGTACCTTCTCACTGATGTGATCATCTGGAGATAGTCTGTTATTGATAATTACTCCTAGGTCCTTCTCCTTTTCTGATATGTGTAGGGTTGATCTTCCTAACTTATAATCCCAATCTGGTCTTTTCTCACTTTTACCAAATTTAATTACATGACATCCACATTAGATTCCATTTGCCTCTTGCAGCTCTTTGCAAGAATCCGTGTTAGTAATTTTCCTTTGAATTTTTGCATCATCTGCAAACATATCTAGATAGCTTCCATTTTCAGTGTTACTGTCTGTGTCATTTATGTATACTAAAAACATAATTGGTGCCAGCACTGAGCCCTCTTGCACTCCACTAGTCATTTCCCTCCATGATGAGTAATTTCCCCTTAATATTGTTCTCATTTCCCTCTTTCTGAGAAAATCCTGCATCCAACAATACAGATTGCCTTGGATACCTTCTTGATGGTACAGTTTCCATAAAAGTCTGTGGTGCGGTACTCTGTCAAATGCTTTCTTAAAATCTAAATAGATACTGTCCACCCATCCTTCTTTTTTCTGTAATGTTTCTGTAATTCTATCATAATAGCTTAAAAGATTAGTAACACATGATTTTCCCTTCCTAAAACCGAACTGCCTCTCTGTTATCATACCGTGTTCTAGATGTTTAACCCACTTCCCTTATCAACTTTTCTAGTATTTTACTTATAACACTGGTCAGTGATACTGGTCGATAGCTGAGTGGAACCTGTCTGTTTCCTTTCATAAACAGGGGAACAATGTTTGCTTTCTTCCAAATATCAGGTAGTTTACCCTGACCAAAGGATTCCTTAAATATTAAATACAATGGTCTGCTTAGCTCTTCTGCACATTCGTGCAACACCCGGCCTGAAATTCCGTCAGGACCATTTGCTTTTCCTTTGTCCAATTTACGTAACTCCTCCTGTACTTCTTTTTCTGATATTTGCATATCTGGTAATACATGTGGGCATGCATATTCCATATCATCTGTCTCAAAATTTCTTTTTGTAAAAACTGACTGAAAGTTTTTACTTAGTACTTCACAAATACCTTTTTCTTGTGTATAGATGATCCCCTTATCCATAATGGACTGTATTTTATCTTTTAACTTTGGTTTTACTTCGGATGTAGCCGTAAAAAAGCTTAGGTTGATCACTACTTTTATTTCCAATGTCCTCCTGAAACTGTCTCTGAGCCTCCCTCCTTATCTTTGTATAATCATTTCTTGCCTGTTTATAGTTGTTATATGACCTCTCACTGTTGTATCTTCTGTATCTATTCCACAGCAAGTCTCTTTTTTCTTTTGTTTTTTTACACTCTGTATTAAACCATTTCTTTATTTTCATTTCTGTTGCTTTGTGCTGTGGGATGTAATTTTGGACTCCTGTTTCATAAAGGTCACAGAATTTTCTGTACATAATATTTAAATCTTGTCCTCTAAATTCTTTTTCCCAATCAGTTTCGAAGAAGTACTTCTTCAGATCATTATAATTGCCCTTTTTTGTAATTTAGACTCTTTTTGTAACTCTCATTGCTGATAACGTCATATGCAATCCAGAAAGTACAATTTAATACTACATGGTCGCTTTTGCTGAATAGGGGGTGAGATATTATATTGTCAGTTTCATTTTCGTGCCTGATGAATATAAGATCTAGTACAGATGGATCATCAAGTCCTCTTTTTCTGATGTTTTTCTTTACATGCTGTGTTAAAGAACTCCTGCACAAGAGCTAAAGATCCCAGCTGCTTTCATGGCTTTTTACATCTAGAGTATTCCAATTTATACAGTATTTGAATTGAAGTCTCCAGTTAGTACAATTCTTTCAGATTCCTCCTCCATTCTATGTAATAATGTTCTTAAACTCTGAATTGTACTATCAGCCAGGTCTTTATATTTGCCACTTTCCCAGGTGTTTGTTTTCGGTGGCATGTATAAATTTGCCACAATTTAGTTCCCTTCGTATGTGTTAATTTCCAGTGCAATCAGTTCTACATGCGAGGGTATATCTAGTTTTATTTCTTTGACTTGCAGATTTTTCTTTGTTAAGATTGTAGTTCCTCTTCCCTTTCTTAAATTTCTGTCTCTTCTCCATATATTGTATTTCTCTAATTTTAGGGTATTGTTGGATATATTTGGGATTAATTTTGTTTCAGTTAGGCAGATAATGTGTGGTTCCTTTTCTTTGATATTGTCTTCTATCTCTAATAATTTAGACACAATTCCATCTACATTTGAGTACATCAACCTAACCATCTTATTTACATACTTGCCATGACTTAAGTCTACTGCCTTCCTCCTTTCTCTTCCCTGTTGATTATGTATCACTTTCTTACCTGAAGTCCAATTACTTTGTAAAAAAAAGTACTCTTCTCTTCTTCTGATCTTCCCTCGTTCTTTGTTTTTGCCTCCTCCCTCTTCTCTTTTAGCATTCCCAGTTCCTCCTGAGTTAGGCATCGTTTTATCCATTCTTCTTTAAATTCCTCTTTTTCCATGAGTTTATTTGCATTTTTTAGTATTGCCTCCACAGTGTTCACACTCTGGAAGGTTACTTTCAGGGGCCTTGTCTTATTTCTCTCTTATCTCCCTAGCCTTTTGTGTTCCTTGATGTCTTTATTGCAGATTTCCTCTGATACTTCCTTCAATATGCTCATTATATTTGCCATCTCCTTTTTGTCTCTTGAAATTTTGTTTTTTATTTCTTCCTCCCCTATGCCGGTGATTACTATAGATTTATTGATATTTACAGAATCTTTGACTAATTTGGGGTTATTTTGGATTATTTTCTTCACTTCTTTTGTAATGTTTTTTTCTTCGACTCTTGTTTCTAAGTCTTTCGTAACTTTCATCATTTCAGCATACGTAGTTTCCACATCATCGTTATAACTTTGCATCACTTCATTTACCTGGGTTAACTTCTCTTCAATACAGTATCTTTATTTTGGTCTGTCAGACTACTTGCTTGCCAAACAGTCTCTGTATCATTTTTGAATTCCTCCCTAATACTCACGTGGTTAACAACCGTACTTGCCATTTCAGTGATCTTCCTTTTAAGTGAACCACCCTCAACTGTCAGCTCATCTATTGTTGTCTCTTTCCTGTTTAATTCCTTTGCTAATTTTCATTTTCTTCCTTCTGCCTACGCAGTTGTTTCTTAATGCCGTCTGTTTTACTTTGAAATGCCCTTTCCAATCTGTTCACCCTTTCTGCTAATTTGTTTCACTCCCATCTTAAATGTCGAGACCAACTGCCTAGCCCCGGGCTCCTACGTTCCTCTTGGGGCAATGGGTGGATGTTGAATGTGTCCATTTCGACTAGTTCCTGGTAGAAATCATCGTGTTTTCTACCCCTGTCTCTCTTCCCAGCTCCTTCGATATTCACTTCACTTAATATGGTGGTCCTTTTTATGTTAATAATAAGAAAAGAAAATGTTTATACTTACAATTTGTGCATCTTAACTCGCCTGTGGTGCCTTACGGTAGTCGAAACAGCTGAGAGTCCTGTGACTTGATCAACACATTCCTGCACTAACCAGTTATGTTCTGTTATTTGGGCAACACTTTGCTTAGACTTGCTCTAATACTTTAAATACCATTTAGGTAAACCCTGTACAGAGCTTGACTCATACAAGGATACTATTTAGGTATAGCCAGTTGTATCGAGTGTTCAACTTGGAGCGAGGTGATACGACACGTTTACTCTCCTAACGCTTCCTATCAGAGAGGTGAAGTCAGTGAATGTACAGTGAGGTTGGATGAGCAGGAAATGGAAAATGTGAGTACGTCTAAGTACTTGGGTAGTGTGATGAATTAAGGATGGAAGTTTGGAGGGTGAAGTGCTTGGAAGGGTACACCAAGGAAGAAAGGTCACTGGTTCCTAAAAAGGCAGTGATAAGAAACAGGGAAGTGAGCGTGGAATGAAAAAGTTAATACATGACAGTATTGTGATACCAGCTCTAACGTATGGAAGTGAAGCTCGGACGTTGTTGGAGGGACACAAGTCAAGAGTAAGAGCAGTGGAAGTGAGTTATTTGAGAGGTGCCTGTGGAGTCATATGGAGAGACAGACTAACAAATGAGGATGTGAAGATTTTGATGATAGTAAATATTTAACTATTTGCCATCATCAGCGTGCCTGTAACTGTAACCTGGAAAACTCCGTTTATATCCATTAGAAAGATCTAGAAGGTTGGCATGTTGATGTAGTCATGTGGTTGTCTTCTAATTTTTCATTTCTCCACCAGAAACTACCATGTACTGCTACCACTAAAAAATGACTCAGAAACTTCCAGTGGAACCATTAGCAGCACTGACCCCCAAAAGCACTTCCTGGTAGTGGTAGTTGTATTTAAAAAGTACTGTGGGTAGTAATACTGTACCGATTGTACTCCCCCACCACTGGTTTTTCATCTCTTGACTAGGTAGGGGCACTCACCATCCACTCACTTGATGTAGTGCTGCTCTCGAGTGTCTGCCCTTTCCTCTCCTCCATCCTTCCTTCCTTCCATCCTCTTCTGTCTTTCTTTCCTTCATTCTTTCCTCATCCTTCTGCCTACGGGTGACTTTACACTCCCTCTTCTGTCTTTCTTTCCTTTATTCTTTCCTCTTCCTTCTGCCTGTGGGTGACTCTACACTGAGTGACAAGCCAAATGGTTTCCTGTACACCAGGAAACCATTTACTACACTGGGTGGTAACCATATAACCAAATTTTGGCGCCTGGTGGTTTAGTGGGTAATTATTGTGCTTCAATCGGATTGAGCCTGTGAAGGCTTATATCCAAGAGGTGGTTGGGGTTTATTGCTCATGTAATGCCACTCAGGGATGAGTGAGGCTGGTCATTCCCATCTTAAATGTCAGGACCAACCTGCCTATCCCCAGGCTCTTATGCTCCTCATGGGGCAATGTACAGTAGGATTGGATGAGGGGGGGATGGATGGATAAGCTTCATCTTAGCTTCTAAACTTATCCTCTTGTTCTTCACCTTGGGGCCATGATTTAACAAGTAGAGTGATGGCAGAAAATTTACAATGCAAAAAACTACCTTGGTTTGCAAGCATGGCACACCACAACAGTGTGGTAACGAAGGGACAGGGAGGAGGGAGACAGGCAAAGTTGCCAGCTACAGTTGCATAATGTCACTAAATTCCTTGTGCAAAGTCAGTTAAACTGAAATAAGCAGACAACATTACTACTGTAGGAAGTTGTGAAAAGAAGAGAAATTGCTTATGAGAGCCAAAATTGCACATACAAAGTCACTTCAACTCATGACAAATGACGTAAATTAACAATCCTAGAGGTAGGTCCGGTCCCCTTGTGATGTGCGTTGTCATGGAGATGGGACAGGATCACAAATTAGTGTCCCACTTTCACATAGTGGGTGGCAGTGCTGTTTTTGCCCCACTTCCATATACCCAATTCACAAATTAGGATCATATATCACAAACTAAAGGAAGACATGAAAAATTCAAGTACCGGTACAGCTTGCAAAGTAGGTGATTCGCATAATAAGAGTTCACAAAGTAGGAGACCAGATTGTAATAGTAGGGTGATACTAGCCTTTGCATTCCAGTACCAATAGAAATAGGAGTAGTGCAGTAAGCCCTTGTTATATGTTGCCATTGATATTTCCATTTTGCAATTAAAGCTATATTAAATTACAAAAAAGTCTTCTGTTAAAGTTTCATTGCTGTGTGTAAAGCTAATGTACTACTGTCCCCAGTTACTGTAGTAGCTCGTTGCTAGCCCTTGGCTCATCTGAAATGTAAACCCAGTGGACTGCAGGCTGAAGTCCTTCTCCAGTCCTTCATCCTCCTTTTGGGGGTTGGTGTGGGAGCTGAGGGATATTGTATAACTAGTCAGTGGAGTCACCTAGTTATATCAGTGCAAACACATGAAGGCATCCTTTCACCAGCACCAATTTATATTTTGGATATTTTGGAACACATCCCTGACAAAAAAACAAGGGCTTACACTGCACTACTAACATCTGCATTCCCATACTGAATAGTTCCTTAAATCCATGTCCAGAAGAGTGTTCCTGTAGATGTAGAGAATTACTAACTGTTGAATCTAAAATGGAGATGTTAGTAAGGCTATGCTGTGTTGCTTTTGAAGGCTGTTTTCATTGAAAGATTTTAAGACTTCTCATGTTCCAGAATTATGTCACAGCAGACAAAAAAAGTTACTGTATAGCTTTTTTGTAGTTGATATGACGGTACATTCCACAATTGTAAGTGCAGTGTGACTTATTTTTGTCACAGTTACATTCCATAGCTGTAAGTGCTGTATCACATTTTTATACGATGGCTGTATGCTTTCGTTCACTTTGATTCCGTCCATCCTTCCTGCTAGGTGCACACATGTAAAGAAATTGATTTTATGGTACAGTATGATAAATAATTGAGGGATAATCCATCCTAATGATGGTAGCTGCCACTGAGGTTAAAATACATTTCATGATGGAGAGCACGAATTAGACCCATCCTTTATTGACTAGCAGTGGAGATAATGCCAAGTCATCACCGCAGATAGGGATGAAAATTCTGTAGGAATGGTAACTCAGACCCGACCATCATCGAACCATGCGGGTTAAGTCCTCATTGTAGCTAGAACGTAAACACTATGACAGTGCTGCCCGCACACACCACATGTAGGTTAAGTCCCAGTTTTAGCTGGCCACCTTACAGATTATAACTCCACTCTTGTGAAAAGCAAGAGAGGTCACATATGTCTTTAAAAAAAAAAAAAAAAAAAAAAAAAAAAAAAAAAGATGTTTTCGTTCTAAGCTAATACGGTATGTCATATGATGAAAATGATTATAAAGATATTTAACCATGCAAATTCATGATGGTTTTAAGACACAAATTGCCCCCAGAGTTTGGGACTTGCATTTTGAAAATGACATGTTATATTCAGTCCATTAGTATAATGTTCCTACCATGTAATCAAATGCATTTATCAGTAGAACCTTGTAGTACATGCTTTTATTTTCCATACTACAAAAAATAATTGGTTTGTAATTATTAGTATCAGAGATACAACTGTCAGAAAGTCACCAGACTTTGAGCCTGATTTGTGGCAAATGTTTTTGGTGGTTATCACTATTAGGATGGGCAACCACATCAACTATTCATTCACTGTAGTTCCATCCATCCTTTGTACCAGAAGCATTAACATAAAGATATTAGTTTTATATTGAATTGTTGTTTTACTATTAGAAGTACATGGAGTGAAGACATTTGAATTTTTAAAATGCATTGTTACCGGTACTTTTAAAAATTAATGTACCGTGATCTGATTAATGGTACAGTTAAACAGTTTTGTGATTGGTTTGCCTTTCAAATTATTTTTAAGAGAAAAGTATCAAGAAGCTACCGATGTACAGTCGTCAGCACAAGTTCGCTGCAATCCTGCTCGTGTGATGTGGTAGTTTTGGCAACGGTGTTAGGGAACTAGTTGCCACACAGGCTTTTTTACGCTTTAAAGAAGCGTTTGTAAGAATTGGAGAATGGAATATTCTTTATATATGAGTAGCATAAAAATGTGCAAAAGACAACAGAAAAATGTTGTGGAATGATGAAATTTCCTCTCTCTCCCCCGTACCGCTCCCGATGACCCTCCTCAGCCTACCTCTCACCACACGTCCTCCCCTGCTCTCCTTTTCGACTCCCCTGTCTCCATTCCCTGCCTACCTTAATAATTTTTACTCAGAGCGCTAACGTACGTAATTATCCGCACTCATATCTATTTCTTGTCTCTTCCTGCAACCTTTTTGTTTCTCTACATTCGTTAGATTATTGCCATGCCAGTCTTTTTCTCCTACTCCTTACTCCAAACATGATGCAGTAGTTTGAAACATTATTGGTTCTGATACTGCTTCATGAATCAGTGAACAGTATGGGGAGAATGGAAACATTTTCCAGGGAAGAGAGAGGGCGAGAAGTAGGAGGAATGGGCACAATTGTTTAATTATGCCTACTGAAATAATAGCCACCGACTGCCACTCTCACTCAAACAAACACCAGTAAGGAATACATCACAAGTACGAGACGTCAATGTTCCTATATTTCCTGGCTGTTGGTTGTGAAAAGGGTGGAGAAAAGAAAGATGACTGGAATAAAAGAAGTGGCAAGGAGACAGGGAGGGTGAGAATGGGACGTGAACAGGAAGGAATATTGATAATTAGCCTTGGATATTGTTGGTAGTACTGCGATCAACTGTGAATAGGGCACACTGGGTTTAGGAAACAGTCAAGAGAGAATTACAATGCACCGATGGAGTTAGTGCCATGGATAAATAAATGAAGGTAGAGAGGGTGGGGAAAGGAGATAGTGGAGAGGCATGAGAGTGAGTGGGGGGTACGAGGGAGAGGGAAAGTTGGGTAGACATCAGGAGTAAGGGGGAGAGAGGGAAAGGGAGCTTAGACACGGTTATAATGAGGAATACCAGAGTATTACGTTCATTCGTCATTCCATAACATTCTTCTGTCAACTCTTGCACTTTTTTATTCTAATCAAATACAGTATACAGAACAGGCAGTCTCTAGTACCATTTCTTAAAAATGCATCTCTAACGTATATAAAAGTCTGTGTGGCAACAAGACCCCTTACATCGTTGCCAGACAAAAGGACTCACACGTCACAAGTAGACTTGCAGCGAATTTATGCTGACGTCTGTACCATTTTATTACTTTTTAATGTTTAGTGTGTAACAAAAATCTTCTTGCAATTGGTGTGCCTCTCAGATTATTTTTAAGAGAAATGTGTGAAGAAGCTTCAGATGTACTATTTTAATACTTTTTAATGTTTAGTGTGTAACAAAAATCTTGTGATTGTTGATCAGCCTATAAATACAGATCACATCACTACTTGGTTTTCTTTTCCTTTGCTTACTAGTTGTAAGTTAAGGGGAAGATCCAATGTTGAATTGGTTTGATTCTGTGTATCAATATTGTCTTATGGCATCACAGTTAATAATGGTTTCATCTTAATGCTGTATTTATAGTCAAGAAGGACTATTAGCCAGTCATCTCCACTAGTTTGTTGTAGTTGTAGGAAACTAAATGTGTAGCTTCGTATGACAGTTTTTCTCAGTATTCCTCCATGGCACACTATTGTATTGGACACTAGTATTTTCCTTTAACCCATTCTATATGACTTTTTTAAAATTCTTGCTACAGTCAGACAATTTTATTTAGCTTATTGGAGACCTTTTATATTGAAGAGGTTAAAAATCTCTGATAACATTTTCAGTATGGGGATTTTCCTTTCATACTGAAGAGAAGTCTCTGATAACATTTTCAGTATGGGGATTTTCCTTTCATACTGAAGAGGTTAAAAAGTCTCTGATAACATTTTCAGTATGGGGATTTTTTCCCTTCGTTATCACACAAACTGTATTCAGCTTAGGAATGACCCAACAGATTGAAAAGGTTAAGGAAAATATAAAGTAAAATGAAGCCACTGTATTAGTATAGTCTGTGTAAATACCTGCAGTCATTGTGCACAGTAAAGTGCCAACAGTATTTAGCACCAACTGTGTGTGATACATTTTCAGTTCCCCTGATCAAGGCAATTCAAATACTTTATTCCAGTTAATCGCTGCCAGGTTGATTCTTTGTAAGATAGTTTGCCTCCCCAGAGTCACTGTTTTATAACCAGTGTAAACTGTACCTCAAATGAGCAATATGTGAAGAATGATGAAGGTGGACAATGAGGATATTATGCTTGGGAAGAACATTATAACTGGTTGCTGAATGAGGAGTTTGACTGCAACAGGGAAGGTCTGGAGTCAGTGCATCCAGTGTTTGGCCCATGGCTTTGATTGATGCTGCCTCTGTGAGCAGAGCTATAGGCAGGATGCAGTTAGGGAAAGCAATGGGTCTGTCTGGGTTGATTACTGAAATGTTGAAGGCCTCAGGAGATATAGTTTCAGATTTAGTTATTGATTTGATAAATCTGATTTCATAAGAGTGTGTTGTTCCAGATGACTGGTTGAAAACTGTGATTGTAAATGTATATAAGGGGAAGGATGATGGTTTTGAAAGGAAATTACAGACAGAAAAATTTTTGGACCAGACAATGAAGATACTGGAGAGAGTCCTGGAAGATATGATAAGGAAAAGAGTGCATATTGATGAGATGCAGTTGGGTTTTATGCCAGGCAAAGGGACCACTGATGTCATATTCATTGTCTGACAGCTTCAGGAAAAATATATAGGAAAAAAGGGGGAGCTGTACTTTTTGTTGAGCAGGAGAAGGCCTTTGACAGAGTTCCTAGGGAGGTGGTGAAATGGGCAATGGGAAAGCTTGAGATCAAGAAGTGGATGATTTAGAGTGGTTATGGCAATGCACATGGGTGCTTGCACCCAGGTGAGAGTAAACTGAGATTTGAGGGGATGAGTTCTCCATGAATGTTGGCGTACATCAGGATCAGTCTTGAATCCCTTATTGTTTATTATGGTGCTTGAAACTCTATCATGTGACTTCAGAAATGGACTCCCATGGGAGATGTTGTATCCCGATGGCTTTGTGTTGATTGTGAAAAATGAGAGAGAGGCGGAGGAAAGATTTAGGAAGTGGAGAGGTGCAATGGGGCACAATGGTTTGAGAGTAAAGGCAGATAAAACAATGGTCATGATCTCTAGTCCCTGGTGACGGCACTGTCAAAGCAGAGGGAGTGTGGTAATGTGCAGTTTGCCACAAGGGTGTGGGAGGTACCTTGATCATGGGCAGTATTTGTGATTAGTGGGTGCTTAAGAGATGTAGTGGTATTAGAGGTAGGCTGCAAAATAATGCTGATTTTGTGTGTGCTTTGTATCAAGGAGAGCATGTAGAGATTAAGAGGCATGAAAGGCTTGTTCTTGCAGGAGATTTTTTAGTGTGTGGAGTTTTGCTAGTTGAGGGACATGGTATGTATTGTTGGTGGGGCTGGAGCTAGCTCTGTATCTAGGGTAAGGAGTGGTTGGAAGCTCAAGGAGCTGCTGCCTCTCCTGATGTAGAGAGAGCTCTCCCTCCCTGCTAAGGGGTCATTATATGCAGCATGTATTAGGAGTATAATGCTGTATGGCAATGAGACCTAGGCATTAAAGGAAGAGGATATTCATAGGCTCAGGCATACAGAAATGATAATGATTAGATGGATGTGTAGTGCATCCCTGAATGAGAGGCCAGGGGAATAAGGATTGTGACTGAAGAATTGACGGGAAGGATGGGACGAGTATATTAGTGTTGTGATGAGGAGGGGTAGATTGAGATGATCTGGACGTGTTGAGAGGATTTAAGATGACAACCGGGTGCGAAAGGTGAGAGGTTTGAATGTCGAGGGTAGGGTTGCGAGAGGCAGACCGAAAAAGACATGGGATGAGGTCACAATGTGACCTCAGGGATAAGGGACTGCATAAGAAGGCTGCCAAAGATCATGCAGCATGGAAAGCTGCCATTAAATGACCAAGGTCAACACTCGCAAGCATGTTGGAACCCTTACTGCAGCTCAGCCTGTGCAGACCTTCAGTGTGCCTTATATGAGATCTGTAGTAGTTGTTGTTGTTGTTCCCTAGGCAGTCTGGCCAAACAGCCCCGAGTCCCTAAGGAAGGCCATGGCCGAGACCGGGCTTTCCCACAGAGCTTTCAAGGGGTGTATGTTGCGTTGTTGGCATGTGATTGTGTGCAATGCAGTCTTCCATAATGTGCTTAATAGTATGGGGTGCTGTGTTACATTTTGGACAGGCATCAGCAAATGGGGCATCCAGCCTCTTCTGGTAACTTAAGAGGGCTGGATGATGCCCACATCTCAGCCTGGCCAGGTGGACCCTGTCCTCATGAGGGAGATAGGATTCAGAAGGGTGGATATCAGGAGGTCATGCATGCAGCTGTGTGCTATCTTTAAGTGACTGAATGGAGCAGTGAGTGATTTAAGTATGGATATGCTTCTGGAAGCTGCTCTGAGGAGGGCGAGGGAGGGAGAGATGACAGTATTTGTGTATGATATCATGTGCTGAGTGTTGTTTTGATGTTCTTTGGTGTGTGTGGATGTGCTGCCATGTAGTGTAGTGGATGTTGTGGGTTTGTGGAGGCTGCAGCGAGACTTTGGGTGCCTCTCATGTCTAGGTGATCCTTGAATTTAAGGACTTTGGTTTCTTGATGTAGGTCGTCTGTGGGTGTTGTAGCTGTGCAGCCTGTGATTGTTTTTAGGGCCTTGTTCTGTATGGTCTGTAGGGTGTTGTAGTGTGTTTTAGTGAGGTTAGGAGCCCGAGCAGGGCTTGCATAATTCATCACTGAATGCACATACTGTTTGTATACCGTGGTGGTGGTTACTTTGTTGTGTCCAAATGTTGTATGGGCAAGTGACCTCAAGGCATTGAATCTTGGTGTTATTTTATTTTTAATGTTTGTGATGTGTTGTTTAAATGACACTGACATATTGTATGTTACACCAAGGATTTTGTATGCATGTGTATGGGGGGGGGGTAGGGGAGTGTTGTTTATGGTCAGGTGTGGAATGTGACTTTGTTCTGCTGTCCAGTTTGTGAGAAGGGTCACTGAAGATTTGGCTGGGGCCATTTTGAGCCTGTTTGTGGTGAACCATTCGTGTAGTGTGTTGAGGTAAGATTGGAGGATGTGTGCAGCTGTGTTTGCATTTTGGTGCGTACATGTAAGTGTTATGTCATCTGCATAGGAAGCTATCTGTATCTGTGGTGTGTGGGTATGTCGTTAATGTATAGGTTAAAGAGTGTAGGGGACAAAACAGATCCTTGGTAGATGCCACTTGTGAAGTTTCTGATGTTCGAAGACTGACCGGCAAATGTTACATGTGCACATCTGCCTGCTAAGTAGTTTGCCAGCCATCTTTTTGTTATTGTGCATGTCTGTGTTGAGTATTTTGTGTGTGAGGTTGTGGCAGAGGATGGCATCAAAAGCTTTGCTAATGTCTAGTGTGACTAGGAGTGTTCTGTGTGGTGGCCTAGCTGAAGTCATGCTATCAAAAACTCTCTGTGTAAGGTCTGTAAGAAGAGTGTTTGTGGAGTGTAGTGACCTAAAGCCATGTTGTGATGGGGCTAGGGGTGTGTGAGGTGTAACTAGTTGTAGTACCAGTTGTTCAGTGACTTTATAGGAGGGGCAGAGGAGTGCGATGGGGCAGTGTGACGAAGGTAACGTGGAGTCTTTGTTGGGTTTAGAGATAGTGATGATAATGCCATGCTTCCAGATGTTGGGTATTATGTTGTGTGAGTAGCTGTACTTTTATTTGTTGGTGAGTGCTTGTATGCCTTGTAGTCCACAGTGTTTAAGGTGAATGTTGCTTATGTTGTCTGGTCCACAGGCAGATGAGTGCTTAAGGTTGCTAATGATGTGCTTCGTCTGGTTGTAAGTGAAAGGTGTGTAGTCTGGGTCTGTGTGGAACTGTCTCTTACGTCAGATGATACGTCGGTCATCATGATGGGGATTTAGATGGCTGACATATGAAAAGTGATTGATGAGAGTGTTTGCTTGTTGTTCGTTTGAAGGTATGGTATCTGTTGTTGTGATGGCAGTGTGTGATTGTGTAGTGTTGCTGTTGGAGAATGTGATGCTGTTTTGTGTTCTGTAGAGTTTCTTGGTGTTTGTTTTGTGGTCAAGTGTTTGGAGATAATTATTCCAGTTTAATGTTTGCTACTCTGATATTTTATTGTTTATTTGAGTGTTGAGTTCTTGTATTTGTTGTACAGTATCTAGTGAATGGGATGTTGGGAAGTGTCGTAGTGTGTCCCGTTGACTGATGAGGCCTTGAATTTGTGGTGTGAAGTTGGGGTTGTGTCTCTTTATGTTGCCTCTAGGGATGTGTCTTTTGTCTGCATTTTGTATAATTGTATTGAAAGTGTGCACAGTGGTGTTGATGTATGTGATGGATGTACTGTTTAATGTTTTGAAATGTTGTTCTGTTTCAGTCGTGAAGGCGTCCCAGTTGGCTGTCTTATAATTAGTGTATGTGTGTCTATGGCCAGCTGGGTTGTTTTGGTAGTGATGATGATTGGGAGGTGATCAGATCCAAGGGTTTTGGCCACTCTCCAGGATACTGTGGGGGTGAGGTTTGGGGAGCAAAAGGTGATGTTTGGGGATGATGGGAGGAAGAGAGCTTAGTGTGGGATATGGGTATATTGATGGAGATTATTCAGTATGAAAAGATGATCTGTTTGGGACTGTAGTACCAGCCCTCCGTCTGTGTCAGGGTTGTTACATGCCAGGCCGATGCCTTGGCACTGAAATCACCACCCAGGATGATGTTGGGTATGGTAGTGATGTGATGTATTTGTGGAGAACAGTTGTGTGGTACTGTGGGGTACGATTGGGGGGGGAATATATGTGTTGGGAATTGTTATACAGTATGTGATTTGTTACCAGTGCGTATTTCACTTGTATTTTTGTTGTGGTGTCATGTGGGGGGAGAAGTGACTTTGTGTGTGCACTGGTATCTGTAAAGTTGATAGTTATGTGTACCAGGGTGATGAGTCCACCACCACCTCCGTCAGCCCGGTCTTGTCGAATGGTGGTGAAATTATGAAATGTGGGTATTTTTTATCTTCTGTGTAGTTTTGTTTCTTGTAAGATCGCAATGTGTATGTTTTGTTGTTTGATGAATCGTGTGAGTTCATGTTTTTTGGTGTTTAGGCCAGCTGTGTTTAATTGAAGGATGTTTATGTTGTATGTGCGATGTGTGTTGGCTGCTGCAGCACGGGGGGTATAGACTAGTGGAATATCTGGAAAATGTGGCTGTATAAAAATCCACAGGCATTTTAGAGTCAAAGTTGGCAAATAGGCTTTCCTCGGATGTTTTTTTTGTGCTGAATCCATTTTTGCTGTTTGCCAAGCTGTATCTCGTGCGGTTTTGCTCCTAGCGGACAAAATCCAAGATGGCCACCATTTTTCTAGAAAATGCATATTTTGAAGAATTGCTTCAAATATAAAATATATTAATGGATATAATGCATTACACAAGCTCCTAATGTACATATTGATAATAAAATATGTAAAATGTGTGTCTTTGTGTGTAAATAAAGCATCATAAACAGTGAAAATCCAAGATGGCCGCAGTTTTATATGATTGTTGATATCTTTGCTTCCGGGAACGATGTATATGATATGTTTTTGTTTTATTCTTGTCCCTTTCACAACATTACTCTCTGAAAAGGAGGAACCAACACTGATACCGATATATCAGGCTCAAGTACGAGTCCATGTACTCGGACCCAAGCCTGCACCTGAACTTTCCCAGGGATCTGCAGTCTCAAAGTAATGAGGGTGCCCATGGATCACGGTTCTGGAATAGCTCTAAATCCTTCAAAGTCCCTTAGACGAAAATTAGGAACAGTCGATCGATTTTCAGTAGAACGGTCACTCCAACTAAATTTGAACTTAATTTTTTCATATTCACTCTTTCCAAGTCGTCCGCCAACATCTAGATCATTAATGATGTTTTCTCCAATAGATGAAACCAAATGTAGTACATTATTAATACTAGTGGGCTCCCTGATAGATGAAAGAAACTATCCTGCACTGCTTCTTAAAATTCTGACTGCATCCCTATCAGAATCTGACAGTCTGTTCGTGGCAGATTAAAGCCTCCTACTATAATTACTGAGCTGGATTGCGCTTCTTTCCTAACTTCCTTGCAGAAGTAATTGCTATCTTTTCTGCTTGATTTTGGAGGTCTGTATATATATCCTAAGACTAATTTCTCCTTGTTATTACAAATTTTAGCCCAAACACTTTTAGTATCTCTGTTGACATTATACCCCTGGATGTGATATTCCGCCAAAAATCTGCGTGTCGAGTCTCCTTATTCATCCACGTTTCCCTGCTAACGGCAATATCTGTTTTCTCAGTACTAACTATAGCCTTGTGTTTGTCCATTTTGCTATGCAAGCCCCTATTGTTGATATAATACACTTGGAAATTGTTTCTACTACTAAGGTCGTTACATTGGGAGGTAAAGTACAGCTAGGGCCTATCGTTCTTCTTGTTTCTAGCCGGGAGACTTTTCTGTAGTGATAAAACTGTTGTCTGCGCCTTATCGCCTGTTTATATATTGATGTGCAATAGTGGGTGTACCTACATAAATGGCTGTATTTTCTTCTTGGTTTAGCACATTTCGTTGTATCTGTCTAAGCCTTATGTTAAAGATTCCTGATTGCATTTGCCCCCTGAGTGGATCTGCTACATATTTCTTTACATCTAGCACTTAACTCCGAAAAAACTTCAACTCCGTATCTACTGACCAAGCTAAATTAGGAACCTCCTGCCTACTATGATGTATCCCATCCATGTTATACTTGGCTCTGTGACCGCAGAAATGGTCCCAGTTGTCAATGAACGTTGTTGCATTGTCCTTGCAATACTTGTCCAGGCGACAAGTAAGTCCTAATGCTCTGACCATCCACTTCCTACTAACTCTTCTCGGCAGAACTCCAAGGAAAACAGGGCTCCCACACTTCCTCCTAACTTTGTTTAACATCTCATTATACTGCAGCCACAGTACCTCACTCTTGCGTCTTCCAGCATCATTCCCTCGATACTGATGCAGAGAATATCTTTCATGATGTCAGTTTTACCCAATACATTCCCTACACTGGCCCCCGAAAGACACACATGTTTTCTAAATGAAGCACTGAGCCCTCTGTTTAAATACCTTAAATGAAAGTATCCAGCTAGAACAAAATAGTTTATACTTTTAGCTCGCGTAGTCCGTGTCCGGTCGGAATGGTCAGGCACCACCCATACTGCCTCTGGACCCCTCATACTCCATCTCACTTACGTCCTTACCGTTGCATTCGTCACGCAGCGTGTTGAATGCACCCTTACACCTCACGCTTGCTTTTTAAGAGAACGTTGTTGCACCCTTATTCACAAGCATCCATCCTTCAGCCTTCCTCTCATTCTTCGTCTCGAGCAACTCTTCTATATACTAACTCTCACAGCTCAGCCTTCTCTTTCCTAAAAATTTGATAAATTCTTCCTTTAAATCAAGGTATCTCTTCTCAAAACTTTCAGTGGAAACACTCATCTCGGGTGAGGAAGACATCGCATACACAAGTTTACAGACAAAATTCACGCTTGATCTCAACACTTAAAAAACGTCACTAAATAATAACTTACAGCACTCTGAATCACTTTATCATCACACTGTTATATAAGAACACACACTTGTAACAAGCTAGCACGGAGCACAATAGCAGAACACTTATGACACAGATCAATAAACTCAAACATAATTCTCACAACAGACGGGTATTATTGTAGCCAACTATAGGTAATTCAGGAGAGGACAGGGTATATCTGAACTGAGCGACCTCAGGTGAACGAATGAGGACCGATGGGGTTGGTGGGTGTAGATGGGGGAAAATAAGTCCACGACTGTAATAAAGTTCATTTGAGAAAATACTACCATGGAGGAATAAGTCCTTGATATGGCCCCGTGTGGAAGCATGGGTCCAGTTGGCCAAAACAGTTCCTTGGAGAATATAGGTCCTTGTGGATATGCGGTGTTTCCCCGTGAGGTGAAAATAGGGTCGTGAAAGAAAACGGGTCCCTGGGGAAAGATTTTCGAGAGGGATATAAGTCCATGAAGGGAAAATAGATTCACTGGGGAATTAAGGTCCACGATGTAGAAGAAGTCCATGGGAGACAATAGGTTCATGGGGAAACATATATCCATGGGAAAAATTGATTATTGGGGGAATAGGTCTCTGGGAGAAAAGAAGTGGGAGTGTAGCTGGAGACAAGTTATGTGCTGGTGATGCAGTAAAGGTGAAACTGCATTGTGTTGAGGATTATTCAGGTAAAAGAAAAATAATAATGAATAATGGCTAGAAATAACATACAAATTTAGCTTCTATTTTTTTTTTATTTCCATCATAATAATGCAAAAAGAACAGTACATATTCTTATGAAGCGAAAGACAAAAATTTACCATCAGCAAGCAATGGCGCATTACAGTACGTAACAGAAAGCCCTTACAGCCGGCGAAGTATTTTTCCTCTTTTTTTTTTTCTTCCTACCTTCAGACAGTTTTATTCAGTTTAGGATTGATTTTTGGTCTGGAGGGGTAGGATATAGTTATCATTAACTCTTTCAGTGTGAGAGGTTGTCCCCTAAATTGAAAAATATCGTTTGAAGATAGAAAGAACGATAGCCTACAAGTATACGTCACCGACTTAAAGGTTAATGAAGCCAAGTGACAGACACAGCCGGCCGCGCGACACTGACTCAGGTAGAAAATAAATACACAGATATAAAGGTGAAACTTTGGTAATTGATCACATCTTAGATATGATGTACAAGTTACACGGTAGACTTAACATTACTTAACTGAGACATAGCCGAAGTGGAGGGAGGCCGATACAATTCATTCGAATACCCTGCCCATCCATTCAAATAAAGATAATTCTACACTCTGCGCTCGCTTCAAACATTCGAACACCTTGATCTTGCATTCACATTCTCAGCTTTACACAGTCCAGATATTCGAATACGTTGTCCACACATTTCTCACAATGAGATCCTCTTACCTTTCCTCGCCCTTCAATTAGTCGTACATGTACACTTTGGGCCGTATTCTTGTCAGCTTAGCACCTTTTCCATTGAGATTTGTTTTGTGTATTGCAGGATATATTCTCTTGTATGTTATTTATGGCTTTTTAATAATGACAGAGACTGCATGAATGACACGCAAGAGAATATTAATATAATAAATGCAGAAATAAGTATGTAAGGAAGAGGTGACAGAAAGTCTCCTAAGCTATCAATACGGACTTTTACTTCAGTCCACCGTAACGTCCACATGGACTCCAGCAATACACAGGTGGGATGCGGGATGCTGGTACAGGTGGTCCTCTTTATAAGTCAGTGATGTCTGAAAAAAAAATATCACAACTTTTTCCATACGACTGGTAATGTAGACTAGGGGAACTGGCAATTAGCTTTATAGGTAGCGAAGGAACGTTAACTGATAAAAGTTTTGTAGCTAATTGTAGACTTAAAAGCAAAAAAGAATGTAAGAAAAGGTTGACTTATAGCGAGGATGTGTTGAAGACTAGTGTTGTTAAGTGGAAGGCCTGCCGTGAGGACGACGGGTTGTGTTGAGGTTGGAGGTTGTGGGAGTATCTGGCTCCTCGGGTAATGCTGCAGCTGCTGTCATGCCCACCTTGTCCAGCAGCCTGTTCTTTACGAACCCCACTTGGGTCTTGTCACCAGGTTTGCTCCCCCCGATGCTGACACCGCTTTTACTTCTTGACAGCGGGCAATCTGAGCTGAGAGTGAGTGTCACACTACTGCGGGTCCTGGTCAGTGGCAGCTGCTGTGGGGAACTATTTGGTTTTTGTCTCTCAAACTGGGAGATGCGATCTTGTGCAGAAAACAGCATTGGGCCTATTTTCTTTTTTTGGTTGGGGGAGGGTGGGAACTTGCTTTTCCTCTTCAGACTTTGTAGATCATCATCTTCATTTGTCTTCTTTATATCAAGAGGTGGTGGCCGCTTGCCCACTAGTTGACTGTCACCAGGGTGTGAACTGAAACTGGCCAAAGATTGTTGCTTCATTAGTTTTGAATTGCGGGAAGTGTGTGGCTCTTGGTGTCGCCTAGTCCTCGTCCCTCCTCCCGACACCCGCCCTGCTGTGGTTCAGGAGGCTTGGGAGGAATCTCGTCAGAGAGGTGTGAGATGGATAAATCTGTGGCTGCCTGTCGTTGTAACCTGCCGCCTGGAATCCGAGGGGAGACTGACCGTGACTGACTTTCTGATTTAGGTGGTGCGGCAGGTGAAGTATCCCTTGCAGAACTTGCACTTACCTCACTTGAAGAGGACTTCGAGAGGTTAGAGGGGGAACGTCTGAGGGGTCCCCAAGGCGTTTGAATGCCGAAATTATCAGAGGAAGGCTGTCGTGACGTTGTCTTGGATGGGGGCAGAGAGTCAGGAGATTTAGGGGATTTTTCTCTACCCGCGTTAGGTGGCAAGGGAGACCTGTCCTGAGACCTTGGTGAGCGATCTCTGGTGGGTGAAGGAGTCAGCCGTGGTGAGGGGCTGCGTGACTCCCACTGGTTGACACGCTCAGATGTGTTGAAGGAAGGCTTAGGCTGCTGTGACTGATTGCACCCAATATCCATAATCCAGGCAACTAATTTGTTATTGGACACATAACCCGAGTCAGTAGCGAAACTCTCTGCACCACTGCTAGATGTACGCGAAGCTGGTGGAGGAGAAACCGAGGGTGGAGCAGCAGTGGGCCGATCGTCCTTTGAGACAGTTAATCCAGGCACAGACAGAAGGGTGCCACTGGGGCTTTTCATCAGTGTGGCCACAGGAACATCAAGTGAGTCCTTGTAATCGTGCAGGTCTTCTGTGTCCTCTCCCTGTGGGGCCACGATAAGATCTGGCCAGGCTTGGGGTGGTGGGGCAGCAAGTTCAGGACTACCTAAGCCACAGCCACTGGCCAGGCGCTCCCGTTGTGCTGGAGTGAGAGGAACATCTCTAGAGGGTCGTCTGATGGTAGGCCGCACTTCCCTTTCAGATTCCCTTGAGGGCGGCCGATCTTCACGTGAGGGTTTACGGTTCAGTGCCAGCCTTGATGGACTGCCTGCTATCTCCAGAGAATTCTGCCGGGGTATCCTGATCTCATCCTCACCTGGTGGAGTGGCACGAGAAGCTTGGAGAGGGACGTCCCTTGATGGCAGTTTCTTGAGTTGCTTGGAAGGTGTAGAACCTCGCGAACCTCTAGCAGTGGAATCCATGTCGTCTTGATTTGGTTGATCCACCAGTGACGCGGACTTTTTCCTTTGTCGTGGTAGAACACCTCCCAGTTCCTCATGCTGCAGCGCCACAATCTCTGGTCTCTTCAGCGACACACCATCATCCTTCGCACCTCTTATGAGCTTCATTTCACTTGCTTTGGTTGCATCACTAACCTTTCGCTGCAGCTGCTTGTGACTTATCTTTTCTGTTCCAGTTTGACCGGCTTTCTCGTCTTTCTTAATATTAGTCTGGTTTACTGACTCCCGCGTCTTTGTATCTTTACTGTTGCTGTACGTTATATGGAAATTTTCTTTATCATTCTGCACACCATTAACTATAGTTTCATTTTTATTACTTGAGGCATCTGATCCTTTAGCTGCTTTAGCCATTTCATCCATCATCTTTTTGTACTCCTCATAGGCGCTCTTATGGTCGCCCTGTAGAATGTCACTGATAATCTGCTCAGCCTCGATTGGTTCCTGTGACGTCCGAGATTTCGTCCTTTTTATTGGTAGAATGGGTTTCTTTCTCTCCCTTGCCTCCTTCTGCTCCTCTTGCCTCAGCTCCTCTGCTGTCTTGTCCCTCATTTGTTCCATGCTCTTCTTCCTCTTTCTTTCTTCGTAAGCTCTCTTGTGCTTCTCCATATTTTCTTCCCTCATCTTCTCTGGGATCTGAATGGTTGGTTTCTTCTTTTCTAGGATGTCGTCTATGTTTATTTCCACATTACTCTTCTTTCTTATGGGTGCCTTCTTCTTTCCTTCCTCGGTCTTCTTGTACACTTCATCATTACTTATCTGTTCACTGCTCTTGTTTGTGATGTCACTCAGCTTTTTCGTCGACCTGTTGAATTTCTTTCCACTGGTATCTTCCAGTGCCGAAGCTCCCTTTCTACTATTGTCCTTCTTTTGCAATTTTGACAGTTTATCCTCAAGCTGCCGAGCCACGTCCAAAGGCTGCTGCTTACTCGTAGGTTCCGGGGGGTTGATTTTGTACACCGTAAACTCCTCATCGTCCTGATATTCTTCTTCATTAATTAGCACTCCCTGTGAGGCTGCATCTTCTAGATCGTTCAGGATAAATATGTCTTCATCCAGTGCTGAGGGGTCTGGGAGATCTGTAGGCGGAGCGACGGCTATGGAACTCATTGAGGCTCGTGAATTAAACCCACCAGCTTGGACGAGACGCTGGATGTCAAGTGGCAGAGGCGTACCCACGATGTAAGGCGAATTGGGGTGCGAGTTCCACCTCTCCACAAACTCCTTCAGTTGTGCCTTCGTCCTCTCCAGCTCTTCCTCCTTTTTCTTATCGGCGTCTCTTTTCTTTTTTCTTTCAGCTTCTTCTTTCTTTAATCTTTCAGCCTCCTCTTTCTTTCTTCTCTCTTCCTCTTCTTTCTTCCTCTTCTCTTCCTCTTCTTCCTTCCTTCTCTCTTCTTCCTGTTTTCGTCTCTCAGCCTCTTTTCTTTTTCTTTCTGCCTCCTCTTTCTTTCTACTTTCCTCCTGTCTCCTCTCTTCTTCTTCCCGTTTCTTTCTCTCTGCCTCCTTTCTCTTGTTCTCTGCGATCTCCCTTTCCAAAGCTTTCCTTCTAGCCTCAGCTTCGGCCTCCCTTTTCCTTTTCTCTTCCTCTTCTGCCTCCCTTTTCTTGTTCTCCTCCTCTTCATTCTTTATCCTCTCTATCTCCTTCTTCTTATCCTCAATCTGCTTTTCTAACTCCTTCCTCTTGGCCTCCGCATCACTCCTCCTAAACTCCTCTTCCCTCTTCTCCTTCTCCTCCCGGGCGATCTTCTCCTCTTGCGACTCCTCCTCAGACTCCTCAGAAACTTCCTCGGAGCATTCGTCTGACCCCTCAGTTTCAGTTTCAGATTCTGAGTCGGAGGAAGCGAACATTCTGCTCCGCCTGAGGGTCTGGGACATCGGGGGCCTCCTGAGCCACTCGTGACGTAGGCACTGGGCGGGGGTCAGGCGCAAACTGGAAGAAGGCAACTCAGGTCACAGGCTATTATGCGGGTAAGTGATCGTGGTGTATTTTACTGTGTGTGTGTGTGTGTTGGGAGGGACAGAATGTATATGAGTATTTTTTTCTTTATTTAAAAGAGATAAAAAGAAATGGGTACGTATTAACAATACAAAGATTAGTATATACAAAGAGTGTGGTAAAGGGAAGGCGTGAGCTCACTCACTCACTCACTCACCCACTCACTCTCTCTCTCTCACACACACACACACACACACACACACACACACACACACACACACACACACACACACACACACAAAACCCAACCCACCTTTTGTCCAGCACCAGTAGCTTTTGAATGAAGTCCTTGGCCTCGTCTGATACACTGTCAAAGGCCTCATCGTCAAAATCGTACTTGTTGTGGGTAACGTTGGTCATCGTCTCCACGTAGTTGTGACCCATGAAAGGCGACAGTCCGGACAGCCTGGTGGGAAAGGCAAGTGGTTACAGCTCAGCCTCCTTAACACGGTGGAAATTATCGTCCTCTTGCACCGTATTTTCACCACGCTTAGGGGCAGAATAACACAACATTACCACCCTACTCCCTTTCCACAGCAGTTCTTCGTTTCAAATTACCATATTCTAGTGTTAAGTTCTTGTTATAGCTCATCGTTCAAGATGAGGAGATGACAGTTTTAGTCCAAGTTGAAGGGATGAGCGTACGGTACTGTAGTGAGAGATATTAACCCCTTCATCACCAAAATATCTTCACTACTATGTTCATATATTATTCAGCTGAGGGAAGAAACCTCTTGTGGGTTGGTTTATAAGAACTGTATGTCCAACCCTCATATATCCTACATATGCTGAGTGATTAGCGGGAGTTAGTATGAATAATGGGGTACGTACGTCATCGGGTTGAAACGGTTAAGGAGAATGTGTACACCAGACATTTTTCTGTGTTATTATTTTCTTTTTCTTTTTTTCGGAACCCTACCAGCCTGTTGTAAATTGGATATTACACCTGAGGACAGGATGTTGATGATAATTTTCCATCCATCCATCCATCCATCATCCAATCCTACATTGCCCCATGAGGGGCGTAGGAGGCCGGGGCTGGGCAGTTGGTCCCGACATTTAAGATGAGAGTGAATGATATAATGCATAATAATTTACGGAATGTACCTACGTGAAATTTGCATGCTTATGTTTTCGTCTCCGTTGTTATATAATGAATTGTATGCTGTAGAATGTTAAGCTTGAACTTGGTGAAGACATGAACATTGTGTTGTCATAACTTAACCCCTTCACAAGAGACCTCCCCAAAGCTGAATAAATTGCCTCCTGTACCTTCCTTATCTCCACTCCCCCTCCCTGCCTTCTTGTCTCCCCTCTCCCTCCCTGCCTGCTTGTCTCGTCTCTCCCTCCCCTACCTCAGCACTCCCTCTCTTACCTCCACTTCCCTCGCCCTTACCTCTACCTGCCTGCTTGTCTCATCTCTGCCACCCCTACCTCAACACTCCCTCTCTTACCTCCACTCCCCCCGATCTACTATTCCACCCTGACATCCACTGTCCCTTTGTTTATCTTCGCTGTCTGTATTTCACCTTCATTTTCTCTTTTAGACTGTAACTCCTCCGCTGTCACTCCCTTCCTGCCCTCCATTCTCCTTCTCTCCACTCTCCTTATCTTAGGTCCTTTCCATCCCTAAACTCTCCTACTCTCCCTGACTCTCTGCTCTGCTGCCACATGCCAATCCCAGAGTCCATCCCCACTTACAACACATAGCATATGACGCCGACGCTCCACATGTCCGTGCCGAAACTGATGGGCTCGAAGTTGACCACCTCTGGGGCGACGAATTCGGGGGTGCCGAAGAGGACCTGCAGTTTCTTACGCGGGTCATAGCGGCGAGCCAGGCCGAAGTCGCAGATCTTCACACGGTTGCCCTCACGAGACAGACAGAGAATGTTTTCGGGCTGGGGAGGGGAGAGAGCCGGTCATGCGGTGAATGGTCTAGCTTGGAAAGAGAGGGATAGTGCAAATAGACTTTGGGTGAGGGAGGATATTGGAGGTTTATAAAACCATGATATGATTGTGATGCACACTTTCATTGTAGGGTTATAAAACTATAATATGAACGTGATGCTCACTTTCATTGTATGGTTATAAAACTATAATATGATTGTGATGCACACTTTAACTGTAGGGTAGTGATTCTTACCTTAGTAACATTGTACTGGTGGTGAAAATACTCGTCTTCATCCTGATTTTTTTTTTTCCTGCCTAAGGATGAGATGAGGTAGGATCTAGAGACAAAGTATGAATGTGGGTGAAATATTAACAGTGGAATGGGCCAGATGATAACAATGATCGTGGTCCTGAACATAACAATGGACCTAGTACTAACTCTCATGTGGATGAATAGTTATCGCTTCCTCACCAAACTACTTTTACATCAATATTTTCGACAAAAGAGAGGAATGATGAAAATAAAACCCAGAACTGTCTTGCTGTCCGTTGGATGATGACTAGCGCTACAGACCTTCATGTCAAGGTGGAGGATGTTCTTGGAGTGGATGAACTCTACACCCTCACAGATCTGCCTGAGGAACACCGTACAGGCGCGCTCCGTCAATATGAAGTCGTCATCAATCACACGCTCGAACAATTCACCGCCGTCAACGCTGAAACGGCACACACGTATATTTAGTTATGGCTTTGGTGACTTCCTAACACATTTTCTTAGTGAACTATTCCGCTCTTTACGCCTCAGTATCCTCTTGTATGTCACTGATGCAAACTATGTCGATATTAAAACAACTTAAGTGACATACTAGAGAATGTTAAGGTGTAACATTCATAATAATTCGATGAGGAAGAGGTGCTACGAAGCCTGCTATGCCACATTAAATACGGACCCAGCCTTCAGACTGCTATGACGTACTCGGCTGAATACACTCGTCTGACTTTAAATGCAATGAAAATGTTAATGCTGGTAATATTTTGATCTGTGCACTAAGTAGCTTTGGACGCTTCGCAACACCTCTTTCATTGCGTTTATTCTGCATAATGCACCTCGGGATCCCTTGTATGATATTGATAAAAACGATTTCGATTCCAACATTTTATTTATTCAGAGTGTTAAACCGTAATACGTACAATATATAGCTAAAAGGAGGTAAAGTTCGAAACCTCCTAAGTCAGCATGAATATGCTCAAAACAGTGAGACCCCTGCACCGCTTCATTGAATCGTTTGGCTTTAGCTGGAACAGCAGTCCAACCATAAGAGTTTATTCACGCGTTTCATGACAACAGCCAGTTCCAACAACAGACAAAATGATAAGCATAAATGGCTACATGACATTTAGTTGTGTCAATGATATACCACAGATTATGATGGCATCCCTTAGTGTTGTACAACTTTTAACTGGTAGTGATTTCTCATAGCAGAATAAATGCTTTTGGTGCTGGTAGAATAATAGGTTAAAATTGTGACAGTACCTGTGTAATGGTTAACAGTTTTACTCCAAGGTTCCCAGCTGGGGAGAGATTAACCTCAGGTGGGATTTTTAAGTGTCAGGAGGATATGAAGGCAGACGAGCAGTGTTAGGAACCCATGATTTAATACTCTGTTACTGCAAAGTCAGCAAAAAAGCCAAAAAGTTCATGACGTGATAGAAATCTGACTTTATGAAGCTAAACTCATACAAAGTAGTGTGTCCCTCACATCTCCAGCACGAGGCACATCTCCTTGACCATGTCGTAGGCGTCGTACAGCTGGATGAGGCGGGGGTGTGGCCGCTCTGCGTTGAGTGCCTTCATGATCTCCACCTCACGCTCCACGTTGGCGCGGTCCTGGTTCCTCTTGGTGTTCACGAATTTGGCTGCGAATTTCTGTCCCGTCGCCTTGTCCTCCACCATGTACACCGTGCCGAACCGACCCCTGCAGGAGTGAAGACAGAAAATAAAAAAATAGGGATAATTAACACCCAGTCTCATTAAACTCACTGTCAACTTATTAACAGAGTCTGGCTTTAGCTGGAGTAGAATAACTGAGTTGCCCCGAGTATGTAAGATGTGCCGAACTGACTCCTGGGGAAGTGACAATGTGAAAAGGGGAAATTACTGAAATGAATAGGACGAAAGAGGCGGTAGCCAAGAAAAATTTTGACACTGAATTTTATGGTTCATCGCTGTCTCCCATCATGCTTACCTTACTGTACTGAACTGGCCTCTAGGGGAATGGAGAAAATGGAAACAGGAAAATTACTGAGTTGAACGAGGTAGGATGATGGTCAGTGTACAGTAGAGTGCCTGTCCATGTCAGATATGTGCAAGCCGCCCTCTGCTGTACATACATACATATATACATACATACATACATACAGTACATCCCAATTTAGATGAACAGCGTTTTGCAGCAAGAAGAATCGGAAAAATGTCAAGACCAACGAATAAACGCGTCTTGGCACTCATATCAACACAAACAAAAACTGAGCCAATGTAAATTAATATTTTCTAGCGTAAACACATAATTGGCCTACATCTGAGTGGAGACGAGACTGGAGGGTGTGGGAGTAAGGCATCGGAAGCTGTATTTATAAACTCTCCCCAGCTTATTTTAGATGGGAAATTGCAAGCTCATATTTCTTATTTTACTTATACACCCAGCAAGCACTAAGTAACGAAACACTAGAGTGAATACTAATATGAAAAAATATGAAATAATTGTACACCTGATAAAATAAGTAACTACTGAGACATGCAGTATATTTGTGGTAAAAAAAAATAATAATAAATAATAGGTTCTGATGCGTTATACTGTACATCAGCCACCGGATGCCGGAACTGGAGCACTACCGAACACGTAAACCACAGGGGGACTCACACGCACCCACACACATGTAAACCCGCCACGTCACCATCTATTTATACCCACTGCAGGTTTTTACGAATGTTAAATGTTATTTATTATTATCACCTCATCCTTAGGAGTGCTAGGAGATCTAGATGATAATGATGATGATGATGAATATTTTTCATTATAATAGTGTTAATGAGATCTCGATCACCAGAGGATATTCGAGACAGTATTTAAACCCTTAAATGCAGGATCTTCCCTCAGTTACAGGGGAGCGCGGTGTCTCAGTGGTAGGGTGTCGGGCTCGTAATTGTGAGGTTGCGAGTTCGCGCCCCGCCCAGTGGCTGCTGTGCTGGGAGGGGTAGCGCTCTCTTGTAACCTTAGCAGGGTCATATGATCTGATGAGGTCTAGCTCGGGGATTTATCCCATCCCTCAGTTACATATAAATCGTTAGACGGTAGCCAAAATAAAATGCCAGTGTTAGGCTGTTATCTGGATGGGTAATGGTGATAGTATCCGAACTGTAAGTAGCAGTGTTCATTCCTGATTGGGCTAAAATCGTTTACCGGCAGCCAGTATTAGTGCTATAAAGGGTAAAGTGTGTCTGTGGCAGATGAAGAATTAATCCATTATCACACTTTCCTTCTGTTACTCCTCTCCATATCCTGCCACCACTTCTTTCTCTCCCATTCCATAATTCAGTGTCCATCAGAGTCCTTCACCGTCTCCATCTCCCTTCTGTCTCCTCCATGGTTACATTTTACTGAGTATCAACATCTTGTCAACTTTAGTCATACACTACTTGCCTGGGAATGAAGGATGCGGGGAATTATCCGTAGATTTTGAAATCCTTTCTCACGAGTGTACTGAACACTATTTATTTTTTAAATCTCTCTCTCTCTCTCTCTCTCTCTCTCTCTCTCTCTCTCTCCAGAAGTCATTTAAGAACATGATCTGTTCATTAATTGTCTGGTACTGACCAAAATAGATCCCTGTTATTCTTATGTTTCAAAGGGTTAAGTAGTGTATAGGATACCCACGTAGACATTAACCCTTTACCTGCCATGGTTTACCGCTGCTGAAGGAATCGTGCTGTGGTAAACCCAATACAATCCTGACTGTGTCCGCTGCCTGGGATATATTAATCAAGATATCGAAGAAATGGATTGCTTGTAAAGAATTATGGGTGTTTTACTACTGCATTAACACTCTGTAAGTCACTGGCCACTTATTTAATTCTGGCTACGGTACCACCACACCATGTTATTCAGCTCAGGAGTCACCACTGGCGCTTACCCTTCCAAATTGGGATGACGTCATTGTCAGTTTATTCTTTGCCATCAGACCTGGTTATTCAGCCTGGGATGGGCGTCTCCTACTGAAAAGATTGGTTAAGGCCGTAATTGTCTGACCCCCCCAGTTTGAAAAATCTGCCCTAAGATGAATAAGGCAGGTGTTGGCAAGAATAAAATGAAAAACTGACATTGTCGGGGTCAGTGGCTGAAAGGGTTAAGGGTGGGTAAGCAGTGTGACTCATGGAGAGCAGTGTGCTTCAGACTGTGCTGCCTCCCTAGGGTGTCACGTGTACTTCACAGAGTGCCTAAAGTCCTTGGCTTGTCAGGAAATATAGTGTAAAACACCCGTTAATTTCAACGTGTACCTCCATTTCCTGGCGCCCTTCTCTTCCCCCTCCTCCATCCTCTCCCTCCCCTCTCAAACCCCCCTCTCCCCCTCCTTCCCCTTCAGCCACCTCTTACCCCCTCCAACCATTCGTTCCCCCGCTTCAACCAGCCCCTGACATCTTCAGTCCACCTCCTTCTTCCTGCAGCCACCTGTCCTCCCTCCAGCACCCCCCCCCCTTCCTTCTCTCTATCTCCCCTCCCACCACTCCCTTCCCCTTCTACCAATGCCACCTCCCACCGCTCCCATCTCCCTACTGGTCTCACACATCAGGCCGTTTTTGTCCCACGGATATAATAGTGCCACACTCCGCCACCAACCAAGCCACAGAACATTTGACGGCGCCTTGACTGCATCCCAAACATGTGCCAAAAATGCGAGGTAGGGGGAGGAGGAGGCGTCGTGTGTATGACGTCATCACAACTTTGACTTGTGCGTTTATTTAAATGGTACTCTGACGGTGTATTCTCTGTCCTCATGCTGCTACGTGGCGGCTTTGATTAGCCGCGTGAGACCGTGTGGCATGAGTCGGAATAAGATGAAAATTAACGTCTTTGTAGTAAATGAGTTAATGGTGACAGCTTTTGACCCTATCATTATGAGGTATCACTCCTGAACTCATTAAAATTATAGGGAAGGTCAAAGTAAATGACTGTCAGAACAAGGACCCGGTTTTTGCCAGCGATGCGGACATGAACACTGATGTGAGACTAAACGGTAAAAAGATTTATTGAATGAGACGATGTTCAGGAAACTAGAAAATATATGAACAAAGATGGCAGCGGGGATCGAAGATAAAGTCACTGATGAGGCACATAAAGGAACGCGAGGTAAAAGGACTCAGAGAACAATGACGAAAAACAATATTTGACTTTGGGGCGAGAAAACTGACAGCCTGAACTCTGACGTATAGATGAAGCCTGAACAGTCCTTTTAAACTTAGAGAAACGCGATGATAGTGAGTGGCGGAAGCAGAAACGAATTATCGCCGCAGTATATGTACCACAAGAAGCACTGAGACCTTTTTGTTTTATGACATGACACCTCAACGATATTTTTCACGTGTACTTGGGTTTGCTTTGTAATTTTGAGTAGCTTAACTGGAAATACACATTGATTACAGATTGTTACTTGAATTCACACGGCGACATAACAAACTATTAACAGAACAGGACATAACAGTACAGTAATTACAAGATCATTGTCCTGTGTTTCAGAGAGTTAATTACAGTGTGGTCCTTGATTCGTACTTCTGTTGACCACGTGGACTGACTGTAGTGGCATGTGTGGAGGAATGAATGTTTACTAGACGAGTGCAGAGTGGAATGGTGGTCGATGAATGCGTAATTAAAAGTGTTTTGAAAGGAATAAACGTACGAGATACGAGATGTGTGCAGATGGTGGTGAATGAAGGCATAAATATAAGTGTTTTGAATTTAATGAACGGTCATGAAATTGGGTGTGGAATGGGGGTAGGATTATAGGATGGAAGTGGAGAGTACGAGATTGACGAGGAGGGTGTATAGGGTTGGCTGGCTGAGAGAAGTGGGGGACGTGAATCAAGAACCCTCTAGGACAAGGTAGTGAGTAGAGCATTGTGAAGGCCAGTGGTGTGCCGTGATAGCTGCAGTTGTTGATGAGGAAAAACAGATATGCTTTGTGTGTGTGTGTGTGTGTGTGTGTGTGTGTGTGTGTGCGTGTGTGTGTGTGTGTGTGTGTGTGTGTGTGTGTGTGTGTGTGTGTGTGTGTGTGTGTGTGTGTGTGTGTGTGTGTGTGTGTGTGTGTGTGTGTGTGTCGTTTTTACTATATTATCACTACTGCCAGACGATTTTCTTTTCGTTAGGGGAGAAATCTTGCAGCAGAGGGGTTGATGGAAGCTGAATTTTACGCCACCAGTTCGACAGGTCTCCACTAGATTGAAAAATCATCTGAAGACAGCAAGAATTAAAGAAAAGGTGCGTCATGTGGTTGAATGGGTTAATGGCGAGGTGGGGTGTTTGAATTATGTTGTGTAACTGACCTACCAGACACTGACGGCCCTATCATTAACCCCTTCAGTCCGGCGATGTATTTCTTAGATTATTCCGACTGCTGTTATACCTACCCTTCCAGTTCGAAAATTTTATCTTAAAGTTGCATATCGTTCTCTGGCGTATCAGGACTACAGTGGAAAATACGTCATCGGAGTGAAGGGGTTTAACCCGAAGGCGAAAGGGAAGTAAGGACCCCAGGTAATGAAAGCCGTTTATTGGATACTGATGATTTCTATATGAGATTATCCTGCATCCTGGATTACAGAGTGCAGTCAGGTGGGACGTAAAGAAATCAGGCAGCTTCTGTCTTCACCGGACGGTTCAGAAATTATCGTAAAAATTGTGGGGCCTGCCTTGCCCTTCGCGGCATTAAGTTTGACAGTGCGGCCCAGGTTGTAGCTCAGTTAACCCATTGGAGCCATGACGGGTTTTGGATTTTATTTTGGCAGCTTCCAGACAAATTAATTCAGCTCATGAAAGATGTCTGGACCTGTAGGGGTTAATGAAGGCTGTATTTACCCTCTCCCCCCTTCCCCCTCCACTTCGAAACGGCTCTACTTAGATGAAAAATTTTGGCTGTAACAGTACGGTAATAATACAAGAACTACATCATCGTAGTGGCTTACATGATGCAGTAACCCTTGCCAACCGGTTCTCAGCCAGTGTGTACAGGTGCGGATGGGGGGGGGGGGCAAACTCCGCTTAGCAGTGTAAAGGGCTTGTTGTGGACTAGTCATGGAGCGACCACAAAGATGACCTGCAGCAACATCGTACTCAGATACTGAAACAAGCGTGTGGTTGGTGTAATTTACCGCCATATTATTGAGGGGTTTAACAATGATGTGGTGGAGGAATGCGATGAATGATTCAAGTGGGTGTGCAAGTGTGTGTGCGGCGCCTGTGAAGTGATGGTGATGGGAGTGAGGCCGTGGCGCTGTGACACGTGCCATTATGTGCCACTGAGCTTAGCAATAGCACTAGTAGCTCTCTCTTACTAGGTTGTTGCTGCGTATACCACGTCACTATTATCTTGTTTGTTATCCATGTAGGCTGTAGCCACGCATATTATGCTCAAATAGCCAAATTATTTATTAAAATATCACAGCTTTCTAGAACCTCTTCTTTAGGGATTTACTAGATGCAGGATCATCTCCAGCAGCATCCCTGTCTGTCTGTCTCTCACTAGCGATTTTCGGAAAGGAGGTGGTTCACTTCCGTAGACTTTAGCGGCTTTAGCGAAGTCATACCTTAGCATATACTAGACCATACCACCCTCTTACACCACGCCATACAAAATCAGCATCCCACACCATACTACACCACACCACACCACACCACACCAAAGGCGGTAACAGAAAGGCTCTGAAGCTCCCTTATCATGTCATTTTGAACTTGTTTTTCATAATAGGGCTTACTGCTCTCGCGTATGTTATTAATATCACGCCAATATGGACACAGGCAACACATATATACCCTACACGTGATATTAACGTGCCATGTGTAGAGATAAACTATAGCTGGTTTACACTCACATGACAGAACTGGTGCTCCTCCATATTGACTGCTGAGCTGTTACACGAAATATATTGCTAGATAAGAAAGAAATGTGATGAAAATAGTGTATGGATGTAATGTTATCTTATTCTGCCATTAAATAATAGTGAATCGGCAAGGAGGGAAGGCACATCTCCGCCACGCACGATGAAGCCAGGTACAGAAAGGAAGAGGTGGCGGGGGGAGGACACGGCCGCTGATGCCACCACACAGGCACGAGGTCACGACACTGGAGGCCAACAAGAACAAATCACTGGACAGATGGAGTTGATGTAAGACAGTTAATATTGCTGTTACCTGTGTAGGACTGGAGTAGGGGTAGCTTTGTTACTTTTTTGTCATGCTGATAGATTTCCTGGGTGGCTGTGAAATTATGAACGCCACTAAGAAGTACTGTTGCTTTTCTCATGAAGGAATGAGTGTAGTGTCGTTACTTTTTATTATATAAAAAAATCCTGTATTTCAGAAAGTGACAAAGGACCGTATTGTGCCTGGCTTTGGTTACTTCATAGCTCTTCGAAAACATGTTACGCCTTAGTGCTCCTTTGTATGTTATTTATACTTAAGTTATAGGTCAGAAAAGTGTACAGTACCAATGAGATGGAGCCAGGATTCCGGGGCGTGAATGGTGAATGAATGGGTGTGTGGCCCATTCCATTGGGCATACTATTGATTAGTTCTCCCACTGTCATAATCTTTACTTTTCCATTTTTCCGAACCCTGTCTCACCCCACCTGCAGGTAGAAAAACAGGCGGGATGATGAGGATGAGGGTGATGTTTTTTATATATTGATGGTACTGTCAGTGTTTTTGTGTGGGTAACATACAAGAGGATATTCAACCCTTCAGCTGGGGGACGCCTTTTTATCTTATTTTCGGCATCTTCAGATGATTTTATTCAGCATCGAAGATTTTGAAACTTGGGGTAAAGAAGGGATAAGACACAGCCTTCATTAATTCTTGAGCTACAGTAGTCCGTTTACTTTAACTCGGCCTACATTTACCATCCCACCATCGTCAGTGCTGTGTTGTAAAAAGACATGAACAATGAAATATGGCGCCAGTCACGAAGAAGCTGTATGGGAAGGATGCAGAACCGTAGATTTTTTTTATTTTTTATAGGAACTAAGTGAAATAAGCTACTGAAAAATAAAAAATCTGAGCCAGGTTAAGATGACAAGAGTATAGATTTCCTTGCTAAGTTGAATATTCGTCTGCGAGCAGCAAGAATGAAATGAGAAAAACGTTGGCGGATTTTAGGGATGAAGGGGGAACAGACCAAATAAATCGCTGGGGACGGGGTGTTTCGAAATATCCTAAGCCCAAGTGAATATGATCCCAGGAGAGAGAGAGAGAGAGAGAGAGAGAGAGAGAGAGAGAGAGAGAGGAACAGGGTGGTATATGAGGGAAATTCGTGACAGTTCGATTCTTGGTGGACACCGTGTCTGTCCCTCCTCGTCACTGTTCATTTATTCCGGGGCAAGACTAGCACCAGGCAAGCGTTGTCTTCCCTAGCGACCCTCGTGCAGTGGATGGGTGTGACAGACCTTCGTGTGGGAGACGGCCTGGAGTAATTGAAATAGTTTTTTTTTTTGTTTTTTTCTTTTTTTGTGGGGGGGGGGACCTTGCGGGATGTGGCGTCAAACAGTATATGGACAGAATGATTAAGTGGATATTATACTGTTTTGATGAAGAGGTTTATTGCTTGTATAAAATTGCTCCCCCTCCCACTCCCCCCCCCTCTCTCTCTCGCTCTTAATACACAATGTTAGAGCGTTTTCCTCCTCTGCAGTATAAATGATCTCTAGCCTATTACCTGAGCCAGCCATCCTTTCTCCCCAGCTCATTCTATATTATTTAGTGTTTTTAACGTTGTGTTCGGGTATAGCCTAACGAGTTTGGATTTTATTTATTTATTTTTTCAATGCCAGTAGTCTTTCAGACAGCTGCCTCGTCGTAAAGGAAAGATAGAAATAGATACGTAAATAAAGAAGAAGAACCAGATGAACAAAATGAAGAGGAAGAAGAAGAAGAAGAAGAAGATGATGATGATGATGATGATGAAAATGTTCTTATTTCAGGGTCGTTCGTAGCACAAAACTTCTGAATGTTCAGCTCATATCGTGTAATGACTATAACTATTTTAGCACCAATATATCTGCAGCTTCCAGTGGGTAAACACAGTGAAAGTTTGATTCATAACCCCCTTACCTCTCATTGCTCGGATATCTCTGTACAGAACAAAGTCGTCAAGTGTTCTCTAAAAAGGTGATGTGAGTGTACCCCTGGCAGAGAAACAGCTACTCCACAGTTCTTAGAGTCTTCGAATAGTACGTTTTTTGTAGGTTTAAAAACAAATCTGTTGGTGTGAACTTGAATGGCATACCTGAGTGCACGAAACGAAGACGGTGTATTAACAGTTTTAAACATATCTTGATTAAGAGAAGTAGAATTTGTTATTTAGGGTAAGAGAAGTAGAGTAAAATATATAATGAATGGTTTGCCTAGATTACCTTATTGGTATACACAGTAGTTGTATTGTGGCAAACGTCAGGCGAATATGTACTGCCGAGGAACCAGGAGAAAAAAGATAATGTGGGTCAAGAAAAGTAGAGAAGAACGAGATTATGCAATACGTTTGTTATCCCTTTGACTTACTGTCGCTATGTACTTTCTGTTTTCTTCAGACAGTTTATTCGGGCCAGATCCTGGCAATTTTATTCAACAAGGGGGAGGGGATTGTAGCGTCCAGAGAGCTGACTAAATAAAAGACGCGTAGACTGAGACAAGAAAAAAAGCTGACAAATATGACATCTCTTGTCAACTCGCAATCAGTACGCACTATAGCTTCGCTACAATGGAGGATTTTATGCAACTGGGGGAGTCTGGGATATATGTATGTAAAAAAAACTGCAAAAAGGACAAGTTGTGTATTATGTCTGGTTCTTCCTCCTCACAGCCACTGGGTAATTTAACGCTATTAAGGCGTGAGGCAGTGTTGATATATATATATATATATATATATATATATATATATATATATATATATATATATATATATTACATGTGCTTGCCCGAAAAATTTGCAAGACTAACTAACGGTCTGTCACAGAATGTCTGCAGATACCATTATATTTATTTCAATATTGTTATTAAGCCCAAAATGATCAGTACTGGCCAAAAAGTCGAAAAAATTATTTTGGTATATATTCGCGTGTCGAAATTTTTGCCAATATCGCGCTGTCGCTTCGCGCGCGATCGGCCATTTTTTCCTGACACTCCCTGGACTTACCCCGACCAAATGTAGAAAGAATTAGGTCGATATCTATTACCGTTTTCGTGAAAGAAACTAACAAACGCAACGCTAGACACATACGCAGCTTGACTATTACACACACACACACACACACACACACACACACACACACACTGTTACCACACCCAAAACACTCCAAGTAACGTCCGTGGTTTTACTGCTAACTGTAAAATTTCATATGTGGGGCTCAAAGAACTGCGCACTTCATACTGACACATGGTTACACACGCGATGGTTTTCCATTTGAACATCGTATATTTTATCAAGTTTCTCTCTCTCTCTCTCTTTCATTTTATATATTTTTGGTTCATTTACATATACTTTCCTCTTGAACATCGTCATTTTTTGTAAACTCTCTCTCTCTCTCTCTCTCTCTCTCCATAATTCCCCATCTAGCGTTTCAAAACTTTTTAGGAACAGGACTTGGCTGGTGAACTACATCATAAATCCCTGGACGCGGTAGAGACACGTGACTCTTAATTCGCGTAAGGCGGTGGCACGTTTCGCCCCATAATCATTTTCCCAGTGCCAAGGATTTCAGAGCGCTCGCAGGCTGAAAATATGATCAAATATTCCCCATACTGACTGCGGAATAGGTAATATTACCCGTGACACGTGAAGTCCGTTCGTGATTGAGCTGGCACGGCGGCGGGTAGGTAGACTTGTTTTTGTACCTCTCTTTGCGCGGGCAAAAAGGTTAACCTTCAAACTTGGAACTCGGTGGCCATAATATGATGAGTTTTACCTGCCGTCGCCACTCACATCATCGTATTGGTATTTGTGCAGGTGGAGGTGGGTTGATGAGGGACAGGTGTAGCGTGGAGGGGGTGGAGAGATGGAGCAGGGACGGAGGGGAAGGGAAGGATTCAGGCTGGCTGCTCCCCAAAAGTCGTTGGTTTTGTTTACAGTGAGTCACATTCCTCCCTGTCCAGACTCCTGCCAACACCGCCTGCTCCTCCTCCTCCACTCTCCTCATCCACTTTTCTTATCTCTCTCCTCCTTTCACATGAGAGGCTTTTATTTTCTAATTCTGGCTGCACTAATCCCTTCCCCATTTCAAGTGTTTTGGTTTCATTTCACTTCATGCTCTTCATTTGCCGTATCTCTACATTCATTACCTTCCTCCCCCCATTCTTCTTGAAGCAAACATTGCCAGCCGTGGCATAAAAGCCTCTGTAATCCAGTGATCTGAGACGCTTTACTTTACAGTACAGCCATACTAGGCAAGTTCACTGTGAGGGATAAAGGGGAAATTGTCAACCTTGCTAATTCACCAAGGGCAAGAGTCTGCGAAGATTTGGCTCTATCCTCCCCCTGAAGCCCCGTCCACACTATGGGTCATGCAGCGCGCTCTGTTGCACGTCATGTTGCCCAACTCGTGTTGCTGAGGCCAGTGATGTCCACTTTAGTACAATGGACTGAGCGTGCCAGTTACTGCTAAACTGCAAAAGGAGGGGCATGGATACCAACACTGCAGCAGTTCAAAGGATTGTGATGTGAAGCACTGTAGCACTATGTTGGGCCAAAAAGCAAAAGAATAGGAAACACAAATGGTGCAAGCAGTGGCTGTCTCGACGCAATTTCACAGGAAAGCCCGATGGCTACTGTGGGCATTGTGGTGCGCGCCGTCATCATGAAATGCCCGTCGGCCAGATTTGCAAGATACACGTGGCACAGACCCTCCGCGGCACGAAAATCCGAGTTGGGCAACATGACGCGCAACAGAGCGCTCAGCATGACCCCTAGTGTGGACGGGACTTAAACCACTATGGGAAGCCCTCATCAATTCACTGCTAGTTATCGCAGCAGAAATGGAGGAACCGGCCATAGCAACAGTGATACCTGCTGAGTAACCAAGGGTGCAAAGAATCTGTTTATTATGATCAGGCAGTTTTGGAAGTTAAACACTGCAACCAACAACGTCCTGACCACGGCTGTGGCGCTTTTGTTGTAATACGAGTATGATCACGATTCCCTTTTCTTCTTGGCTGATGACCAAGTGTAATAATCTGGAAGCCTTGATATGATTAGTAATCAAGGAGACTCATTCCTACACACAACTAAGGCTCGTCCAATTTTATGCAAGCACGACTTAATATTTGGGAGCGGCCCATTTTCGTCAGGTGAAAGCAGACTGACAGTGAAGCAAACCCTGCCATTCTGGAAGGACTGAGGGATGTTGAATAGAATATCATAGGCCCTGGTGACGTCATATTAGATGAGGCATTTATCGAGCCGGTCATGATTATTATGCTACAGTTACAATTAAGAGGAAACATGATTCCATTCGAATGCTGGCTTTCGAACAAGTAATAAGAACACTTTATAAAGATATACGTGGGATGATAAAAAAGACGAAAAAAGGAAGCCAGCATTTGTGATGGGGACCTAAATGCAGTAGTGGGTAATATAAAGACAGGTGAGGCTGCTGCAGGGCACTTTAGAATGGTTACCCGTATTGACAGAACTGATATGCCTAGACTTTGCAGAGAACAACAGTATAAAAGTGATTTTTATAGTGAAGAGCTTGAAAATGTGGTCATAGCCCCTTCAGCCCAAGAACGTCATTTGTATATATTCTTGCCACGACCAGACGATTTAATTCAGCTTAGGGGAGCACCGTAGTAGTGAAGGCTTCATTGACTGCCATATAAACCCCTTCAGTTCCAAGAATCTCTCCTAACGTAATCGTCAGGAGGTAACATTAAGGAAAAAAATAGTATCGTATTGAAGGGAATAAAGATGAATATGAGGAAACCGAAATTATGTTAATATATTCGTATTTAATCTCTCAGGAGAATCAGATGAAGTACTATAAAGTGCTTAGTAATAAATCATTACTTTAAGACACGCATTTCAGATTCATTTATCAAAGGAAGAATAGGCTTGGGATGGAGGTTATTTGAAAGAGAAAAAGATCACCAACAGTTATATGCTTGTATCCCTAGAAAGAAATTTATGTAAGCCATGTGTCCTTCCCATTTAGTTTCTTCCATTTTTTTCACATCTTTTATTTCATCATGTCTTCATCTCTCCACCTCTCTCTCTCTCTCTCTGTCCTTTCACCTCTCCTCTCCCCACTTGTCTCTCAGTGCCAGCGTGCACCTGTGGCGGCCAAGAATCCGTGCAGAGTTTTGGCGCGCCGCTGGGACTGCTTGAGGTGGGTTTGGTGGGTCACGTTCCCCCGCACATGACGTGCCCACACCGTGACATGCCAAACACACACCCATCATAATTATCAGTCAAGCCTCAGTACCTGTATTATGAAGCCAGGCTTTTAATTACCCGACCAGACTGTGGTGTAGGACAAACCAGTGCTGACATAAAGATACCGCACAGGCAGACAGCGACACATCCAGTTGCACACCCCTCAATGGCGGAAATCGAACCCCAGCCCCCAGAGGTAGAGGCATTTCATTAGAAATGAATTCGTAGTACAAATGGATTGATCAAAGAGTGCACCATTTTTCTATGTACAGGATGTCCCTGGGGGAAGGTGCATAATACTGAGAAGTGATACGGGTACAAAGAAATGGACGTGGGGGACAAAGAAATGAGAGAATATTTTATGAAAATGGATGCTGTACGATTAATGGTTTAAGGGTTATTTCAGAATGCCCTTCAACAAGAGTTAGATAAGCTCGCGCTGCTAGTAAGGATCTTGCGTCTAGGTTGTTTCTGTTGTTGCGTACCTCCCGTCTGCTTGACCGTGCAGACCTGTCGACCACAGGGTCCGTTCTACATGTACAGTACAGTACAGTACAATACATAAACCGTGTAGGGATCCGGTGCCCTCTTGCGGTACAGAACGCCTCACTAGGGTCGGACCAGAGTCATTTCCACGGGGAGGTGCAGGGAAATATTAGGAGGTTTGGCTCCCGGAAGGACGCCCCAGCTGCTCCACTGAGGGTGCACAGCGCCACCACGTGTAGGTTCCTCGTCCACTCCTAGGCAATAATCAATAAATACTCTACACCGCACTAGTAGTAAAGCGTGAGACAAGCACTAATATCAGAGCAAACATTCATGCCAGTTTAACACAAAAGCGAGAGTCGTTTATCATGAGAGTTGTGCAGATGGAGTCACTGATAATGAGTAGCCTAATGTCATGTGTGTTGGTGAGGCCACGACGGGACACCAGTCAGGCAGAAGCATCACCGTGGTAACGCCTGACACATGTGACGGAGGTGGGGGGGGGGAGGTGAGCGGCTGTTTGTCTTAATTAGAGTGTAATATTTATGGTGGCCAGATATATAAATACTCTTTGCTTTGCTTTCGTGCTTGAGGGAAATGATGGATGATAGTCTTATGAGTGGCGTGGTTTGGGTTAAATGAGTTCACTCAGACGTACCCGGTATTTCTTTCAGTTCCATTCAGTACCAGTTGTACACCTAAACAGTTTGGCGATGGCAAGTAAATAATAATATGTCATTGTATTACTAGACTGTTGGTAACCTCTTCGTCACCAGCGACCTCCCTTAACTGTAAAGCAAAAATAACCCTGTGTTTCCACGGATTGAAGAAAGAAACTTGAAAGGCAATGAAAACGTTAAAAACACTGCAGGCATTAGCTGTCCTTACTTTGTTTTTTAATGCCGAGTGGTTTATGTATACTCGTACAGGCATAAAAGCATTTAATAAAATATAAGATGCAGGGATGGTAGTGCGCCCTAAACCATCAGAACAAGGTCGAGGCAGTAAAACGACATGTAATGCCATCCCAACATCTTTATCTATCTATATATCAAGGGGTTAATAGTTAAGGATAATGGTAGGCATGATGGTCGTTTTGTTAACTGGGGTTGATTAGGTTAAACCGATCTGTGTTTGTTATTTGGTAAAGGGACTGAGTAATGCATTATTTGAAGGTGTTTTTAGTTCTTTTTTGCTGCTTTCCTCTCTCTCACTCTCTCTCTCTACCTTGGCTTATTTTTTTCTCTCTTCTTGGCTGTAAAGAGCAAGGTCAGTGGGTGATTTGTTGGAGTTTTTTTGTCAAATGTTTCGTGTTCATAATCTCACATTGTATCGCCAGGCTGACAGATGAAACGAAAGGAGGGGGAGGAGGAGGAGATAAAGAGCGAGAAAAATATTAATGATGTTAACTTTCATGCCTCTGTGACTCACTCAGATGAATACAATCGTCTGGTGTAATCTGGAGTGGAATACTAAAAACCTGCTGGCCGCGGGAAAGTTAACACTGATTCCATTAACCCTCTCAGTGTCAGGATAAGTCTAGTTATGTATTCTTCTGTACGCCAGATGAATTTATTGAAGTGAGAGTGAGTCATGGGAGCCTGAGTCATAATGCTATCACCAAAAAAAAAAAAAAAAAAAAAAAAATCATCTGAGAATAATCAAGCCTTAAGTTTTGAAAGCTGGCAGCTGATTAGTTGTCTGAGTGCATTCATTGTTAACAACACTTCAAATTATTTTCATGGGGAGGGTTACAATAACTGTTTGACGATAAGAGTGCCCCAATAAAATGGTATATACAGTTATATGCATAGATTGTTATAAAAACGGAGCCTTACTAAGTTTAACAGATGGGCAAGATACATGTGAAATGTTGAATTCTCGGGGTAAATCAAAACACGTCCAGGTAAATTTTACGAGTACTGTACCTTGATTTCTTTCCATGTTCTGGCAAATTAAAGCAAATTATATAATTACTGCGAAAGATTGTAAAATCTAACGTAGTAAAACACATTCCCTGAATTTTGATGAATGGTAGACGCGGGGGGGGGGGGATTGCTGGTGGGATGTCTCACTTACTAAACAGACAAATATTTGAACTTATTTGAGAGTGTTTTGCTGTAGCATCAGTTTGCATAATGGTTTCTAGTTGAGCATCAACAGTAAGTTTTCTGTCTGTTTAGTTTCGAATATCTAGTTGCAACTTACAACAGAGCTTGACAAGGTATGAGCTGCGGGATAATTAAAAATGACTGACATTGCATCTTCACCGGTGTCTGCCAGTAATTTATCATGGGAAGTCTGGTGTTTTACTAAGTTCGATTTTACAAACTTTCTCAATAATGATATAATTTGTTTTAATTTGCCAGAACATGAGAAAAAATCAAGGTACTCGTAAATTTACCTGGATGTGTTTTGACTTATCCCAAGAATTCAAAATTTCACATGTATCTAGGCCATCTGATAACTTAGTAAGGCCCCATTTTTATAACAGTGTATGCAAATAACTATACAGTATATACTATTTCACTGGGGCAGTCTCATCGTCAAACGGTTATTGTACCTCTTATTGTAAGAATAATTTGAAATGTGCCATTAATAATGAATGCATTCAGACAAGCAATCAGCAGCCAGCTTTCAAAAGCTTAAGCTAGACTCGTCTCTTCTCAGATGAAATATAATAGGCTATAATTCCTTTCAAGCTGGACACAATTATGATAATGTATTCCTGCCAACATCAGGCGATGTTGTGTAGGTTAAGAGTGAAAGGGCCAGCAATAACCTCTTCTACACTCAGCTTTGACACGTGTCCCCTAAACCAAATAAAGTAGTTCTGTGGTGGAAAGTATACAGCGAAAAGAAGGCTTGTTGATCGCATGAATAATCTCTATCTAGATACAGTAGATAGATTATTCATGCGATCAGTAACCTTACATAATCTCTTTTCTTCTGTAGCCTTTCAACATGAATAAGTCCTTTTCGTCGTATTCTTTCTACCACAGAACTACGTTAATTGGTTTGGGAAGCACATATCAAAGTTGAGTATAATGGAGATTAGTGCTGCCCTTCCAGTGAGAGAGGTTTGCCTAAGGTGTGATAAAGTCGTGTGGTGGAAGCAAGAATAAACTATAAACAGTATTGTAATACATAGGATAGCACTCTTGTAGGGTAGTTGTGAAGGTTCTGGTAGCTGTGGGTGAAGAGTGCAGTAGTGTATATACAGGCAGTTTTATACACTGCCGATGGCGAGGAAAGTTTATATTTTATAGAATTGTTTATTTCTCTTCCATTTTTAACTTTCCTAACACTCCCTTCTCCTTTTTAATGCCTCTCTCTCTCTCTCTCTCTCTCTCTCTCTCCAAAGATATAGTGCCTCCGTCAGCTCACCCCCTTACATTTTACCCTCTTCTCTTATCTCTCTTATTTACACCGCTTTTCCCTTCTTTCCCCCCCCCCTCTCTCTCTCTCTGTACTCCACCTCCCTCCTCTTCCATATACTGTATTGTTATATATTAAAATAGGACTTCATCCAGTCGTAATTCCTCAACCCTCAATTGATAACGTTGGCAGAATTTATCTCCACTTTAGAAATACATCCCATGGCAAAACAGTACTTAGATTAACATATCATCCGCCAGCAGTGAAATTTACAACCAAAATGCTGAAGTATGTAGCACCCATAATAACATAATCTTTGGTGATTTTAATTTACCGGTTTCCAAATGGGGAGAGACTCATTTGTCACACACAGGGTTAGACCTGTACACTAACTTGCAAGAAAATTCATTGCTTCAGTCTGTAGACGTCCCAACACGAGGAGTTAGCATATTAGATCAGGTATTGGCCACATTGGAAAACTTGGTAAATAATGTTATGGTAGGGGAAGAGTTTAGTACAAGCGACCATCGCATGGTCACATTCAACATCAGTTTCAGTAACGACAATGTCAGGGCTATAGTCACGGCGCATGACTCTGAAGTTGTTATTATCGTACCCTGGCAACCTACCATTCAAAAGTGCGTCCGATTTCATATCATATTATACACGAATCATATTATTATGCACGAATATATAATACACGAACATTATTATACACAAACATATTATACACGAATCACTTGCGTCTCATGTTATACACGAAATGGGACGCACTTTTGAATGGTACGTTGCCAGGGTACGATAATGACAACCTCAAAGTCGTGCGCTGCGAGTATAGTTATGAGAAAGTGCCTAACTACGAGAGTGGATTTTCAAAAAATTAAGGAACTAATTGGTTCTAATAACTGGAATCCCAATTTTCAAACAATAGATATTAATGAAGCATGGAAATTATTCACAGATTTTCTCAGCGAAGCAGTAACATTATATATTCCAATGCAAAACCGACGGCCTGCTAAAAATAATAAACCCAAATGGTGGAATATGGAAATTAAGTATTGTCTATTGGCTAAAAAAAAAAAAAAAACGCGCACAAATATCATATTATCACAAAGAATGAAAGCGATAAAAATAAATATGACGCTCTTCGTTAAAAAAAAAAAAAAATGAATTAAGCAAAGTAAGAACAACTTTGAAACTCCCATTGCGTGAATCATTAAATCCAACCGAAATAAATTGTTCAGCTATATCAGAAACAAGAAGGGAAATCACCAACACTTGGCCCACTAGTCACAAATAATGGAGAGTGTACCGAAGGTGAAACAGAGGTGGCTAAAATTCTCAACACTCTCTTTGCATCCGTATTTGCAATTAAAAATACAGATTCCATTCCCACAGCTTTTCGTATTACCTTAGAAGAGGGCAACATAATTAGTGATATTACTGTTAGCGAGAATGATGTACTACTTGCCATTGGTAAATTTAAAGTGAATAAAACACCAGGGCCGGATAAAATATCTCCTCACATTCTAAAAGCAGAAGTGAATGAAATATCTAAGCCATTAGCTGAGCTATTCAATAAATCGTTAAGAAACAGTAAGGTGCCTCTTGAATGTAAACTAGCAGATATAACCCCGATATTTAAAAAAGGCAACATATCGCAACCAGGAAATTATCGACCAGTAAGTTTAACTTCAGTGATGTGCAAGTTGTTGGAAACTGTTCTCAGAGATAAGTTTGCTAAGCACGTAGAACTAAATAATCTCATCAGAGATTCACAACACGATTTTCGAAATAATCGTTCTTACCTGATGAATCTCTTGGATTTCTTCTATGATATACTCAATACATATGATGAAACCAGATCCGTTGACATTGCATATGTCGATTTTCAAAAATCATTCGATAAAGTTCCTCATAAAAGACTACTGTACTTCAGAAACTGAATGCACACGGGTTCAGAGGCAATGTGCTCAGGTGGATTGATAATTGACTTACAGAACGTAAACAGAGGGTCATAATAAATAGTAAAGATCTAGACCTGAAAGATGTTACTAGTGGTGTGCCACAGGGCTCAGCATTGTGTCCTATTCTGTTTTGAATATACATAAATGATCCTGATAAAGGTTTAATATGTAAAATAACCAAAATTGCTGATGATACTAAAATTGGTAACAGAGCAGACACGTCTTTACAGAGGCAGGCAATACAGTGACCTCGATCGACCATTTAATTGGGCCTAAACCTGGCAGATAGACTTTAGTATTAGTAAAGACGAAGTGCCAAACATTGCAAATAGAAATGAAAAAGCCAGTTACGCCATGAACAATATTCAACTAGATAATGTCAGTCATGAAAAAGACTTGGGGGTTATTATAACAAATTATCTTAAACCATGATAAGAAAGCCAACAAATTAATCGGATTCGTTCATAAAGCGTTCGAATATAAATCAGATAATATCATCCTCACCATATATCATTCTCTAGTTCGCCCATACTTAGAGTATTGTGTCCAGTTCTGGTCGCCTTATTACAAAAACGATGTAGAAAAACTTGAAAGAGTACAGCGAAGGGTGACCAAAATGATACCTAGATTGAGAAACAAACCATGCGAGGAGCGTTTAGAAGCCCTGAATCTCTTTACCCTAACTAAACGCAGATTACGAGGAGAATTAATACAAGTATTTAAAATATTCAAAGGACACGATAACATGGCTGTCGATAATTGCTTCACAGTCGATCACTCGAATTATATTAGAGGCAATGGGCATAAAATAATTGGCAAACTATTCCAGCTACATGAAACTAAACATTCATTCTATAACAGAGTTGTCCCCTCTGTTCTCCTCCTCCTTTTTCCTCTTCCCTCCTGCCCTCCCTCTCCCTCTTTGGCACCTCTCCTTCTCCCGTTTCCCTCTCCATACCTTACCATTCTCCTCTGAGGCCCTTTCTCTCCCACTCCCCTCATATCCTTCCCTTTCTCTTCTCTGCTCTGCCCTGCTCTCTTCTCTCCCCGTCCCTTTTTGTTTCTTCTCCCCTTTCCTTCCCCTCTCTCCCTCCTTTCTCCTCTGGCATCCTTTCCCGCCTTATCTCTTTGTCATTTCTCACTCCCCCCTTTCCCTTCCCAGTGTCCCCCTCTGTTGTGCAGGCATCTAGTGCAAGCGTAACCGGTAGAGAAAGAGATCCTTATAAGTATGGCCTTAATTATGTAGGTAAATAAACAGATGCTCCTGTTTACCACCAAAACAGGTAAACACATTTATTTAGTAACAAACTGACAGGTGAGTTATTTTGAGTATATATATATATATATATATATATATATATATATATATATATATATATATATATATATATATATATATATATATATATATATTACTCCAATTGGCGTCCCGTTTCCGAGATCCAGTAGTTCACCTGCCTGCCATCAGATGCCAGTATTCATCACAGTTGTTACATATTACGTGCTCAGACCCACTAGCCAAGGTTCTCACAAAGGAGGCTGGAAAATGGAGAGAAATGCTTGAGGAAGGGAGGCTTGGTGTGGTGGGAGCTAGGGAATGGCTGTACGAGTGGTGATAGAGGCTGTGGTGATAGACGCTTTGTGGCGTTTTTGTCTTGGCCATTCTTGATTAACCGCAACTTTAGGCTTCGGGCTATAGATAGATTATAGAGATAAATTGCTGACGTGTTGCTGGGCCTGTATGACTGAGTAGTAAAAAATATATCATCATCATCATCATAATCATCCTGTCTCTTTCTCTCACCCGGAGTGGTGTGAGTTATGATTCGGGAAAAACAACAGAAAAAAAAAAAAAAAGCGCGCCCACTGAAGTGGGACATACACTCATTCGCACACTATACAAGCCCCAAGAATCCTGGCTCCATATCATACAGGCATAGCCATACACATATACTATATGCTCTTATCATTTACCGTATCAGATAGTCAGTCCAACGACTTTCATGTTTAAAAAGGAGGTGCTAAACCTTTGCCATGCAGTCTCTCATACCAAATTCATCCAATCTGCTCGATTCCTTTTCACCTCTCAAGTTTCGTCAGCCTTATGCCTCACTTTCTCACTCACTCATTTATAATAATTATCTATTCACTTTCTTGACCTGCCATGCCACCTTCCACCTTCAAACTCACTCACATTTAGTATTTTCACTACCCTGTTTATACCCATTTTCTCCCTATTCATACCATATAAACACTCTTCAAATCTGTTGTCAGAATATTTTATATGTTCTTCAAAAATCGCTGCAAAAATTTGAACAGGGAGGCTTTAGGAAGGGAAGAGGTTGTGTAGATCAGATATTCATTCTCAGATCTTTAGTGGAAAAGTTTCTAGAGAAGGGAAAGAAGTTGAATGCGGCTTTCATGGATTTGGAGAAAGCATATGACAGGGTGGATAGACTAGGATTGTGGAAAGTGTTAAGAATATATGGAGTAGATGGGAAGTTGTTGAATGCTGTGAAGAGTATGTACGATGGTGCGAAGGCTGCAGTGCGTGTGGATGGTGAACTAAGTGAATTTTTCTATTTGAAAGTTGGGTTGAAACAGGGATGTGTCATGTCTCCATGGTTGTTCAATCTGTACATGGATGGGGTAATAAAAGAGGTACAAGGTAGGGTAGTGGATGTTGGAGTGGCCCTGGTGAGAGAGGATAGTGTTTGGAAACTCCCTGTACTGTTGTTTGCAGATGATACTGTGTTGTTGAGTGAGGACGAAGGGGAGCTGCAAGGCTTGGTGGATGAGTTTGAGAGAGTGTGTAAGAAACGGAATCTAAAGGTGAATGTAGGGAAGAGTAAAGTGATGGTCTTTGAGAGAGGTGAAGTCAGTGAATGTACAGCGAGGTTGGATGGTGAGGAATTGGAAAATGTGAGTACGTTTAAGTACTTGGGTAGTTTGATGAGTAAGGATGGAGGTTTGGAGGGTGAAGTGCTTGAAAGAGTACAGCAGGGAAGAAAGGTTGCTGGTTCTTTGAAAGCAGTGATAAGAAACAGGGAAGTGAGCATGGAAGTGAAAAAGTTACTACATGACAGTATTGTGATACCAACTCTAACGTACGGAAGTGAAGCTTGGACGTTGTTGGAAGGACACAAGTCAAGAGTGAGTGCAGTGGAAATGAGTTATTTAAGAGGAGCCTGTGGAGTCACATGAAGAGACAGGCTGACGAATGAGGATATAAAGGAGCGTTGTGGTGTTGATGTGGATGTGATAGGAAGCGTTATGAGGAACACACTGAGGTGGTTTGGCCATGTGGAGAGGATGGAGGGTGAAAGACTGACGAAGAGAGTGTATGTGAGTGAGGTAGAGGGGGAAAGAGGGAGGGGGAGACCGAGGATGAGATGGAGAGATGGGGTGGAGAGGTATATGAGAGAGGGGGGTGTGAGTTGGGAGCAGGGGAGTGAAATGGCGGGGGACAGGGCGACTTGGAGGCGATTTGTTTGTGGCCACCCCAAACGGGATTGAGGCGTCTGGCAATAGATAGATAGATAGTGTCATTGGACTGGTAAAATACGAAGGATCACCAGAGAGGATCACTGATCAGCCAGTTTAATATGATAAATCTGTACATGCCGTGTTAATTTCCCAGCAGACACCAAACACTGGCCAAACATTTCCTGTAGACTAATCTTAGAGTTACCGATGGTTATGCCAAGTTAATGGAGCGTCTGGCGCTTATTTACAGTTGATGATTCAAGTTATTTTTGGTGCCAAACGTCACCACAAAGGAATTTGAGGCGCGGGACCGACGCGGCACATAGTTCCCTACCCTGCTGCGGTTAGGTAACTTAGGGTGTGCGTAGGCCTAACTTTAATCTAGAAAGACTGTGGCAAGTGGTGTGTGGTGTTCGTAAATGATGATATAGAGGTGAACGTCACACGCCACACCCCGCCAACCCATTGCCAGAAAAGGCTTCAGTTTATCATGGCGCCACCTCAAGTTTGCTCTGCCGCGTGAATTTGGGACTTCTCGGTGTGTACGCTTACTCGGCTCCTGGGTGAAAATAACATCGAAGTTTTTCAATGTAATTAAAATACTTAATGTATTCATGAGTAGATATCCCGAAATAAATGTGTGTATCTGACAATGCTCTACAATTTTTCATTGCAGGGATACGAAGCACTGAACTGATATGGGATAAGACCGAACTCTCCCAACACTTCACGTGTACCCTCCGCCCCATAGCAAGGACTGCTCCCACCTCACCTTGCAGAAATAGCTCTCCTCACTCACCTGGCACTCAAAATCTCCCTATTTATGAGGCTTTTGGAGCACTGACAGTTACAGATGCGGTATTTTACGATGACGTGGAGATTATGGGCGGTGAGACATGAAGGCGTTTCCAGAGGGGTCGGGATGCCATCAGTGGGCTTTGTCCTTTTACGGATTAACAGCAGCTTCAGGTATGTCGTCATATCATGGTGTTTTACTCAGACCTCTTGTTTTGTGCAAGATCAATATTCCAGGTGTATTTGTAAATCTTAGTATGGTTGACTTGATTTATGGTAATAGCTTCCCGTAACTTGTGTAGATTAGTTACAAATTTTTCTACGATTTCCATGCGGTTGCTATGCATGGCTTTTTTTTTTTTTTTTTCTTTGAAAGCAAAGTGTGATGTTAAGCACAGGTGAAGGCTTTGTAGGACGGTTGTAAATCAGTTCACAGGCACCACATCGATCTGAGGCTGACGTTTTTTAGCAGGTGCATCAGATAATTTTGACTAACAGTCTCAACCTTGACTCTCACGGAACCTTGAGTGATGTGCCTTCTTGTGTGTGTGTGTGTGTGTGTGTGTGTGTGTGTGTGTGTGTGTGTGTGTGGTGGTAGGTGCGGGCAGACCTTCCCAGATGTAAATTTTCCCGAGGCGGTAAGCGGAAAGTGACTTTAACGAGTCATCCAGCGATCCCTCCTTCCCCGTCAGACACACAGGTGAGCAGTTAAGACGTCACTCTTTACATCACTTGGTAAGACACTGCTGGAGGTTTTACGCAATGCAATAAAGGTGCTGTGTTCGAAAAAATTCTTGTTATTTATCAGTGATTATGAAGTTGAGGTTGAAGTGTTTGATGGATTCCTGTGTAACCCTAAACGTTACAGGCAGCGTCCATAGTTGAAGTTAACCCTTAAGCTAGTTAGTGCCATCTTCCGCTCCACGCAATACACATTTATCCGTAGATTTTTTTTTTTTTTTTCGTCAGTTGATATTCGACCTACAAGAAACCTTCCGAACTTAGATCTATGGATGTTATAGGTCAAAAAAAAAAAAAAATAGTAATGTTTCTCAGAGATTATAAACCAGTGTAATGGTCCTTCTGGGGTTATAATAATGACGTGTTTGTATGTTGGAATATGTGGTAATAATGGTATACTGGAAATTAAATAATGTCAACCCACTCTTACCACCATTCACTCCAGTAGCTGAGATCAGGGTACAGGGGGCACGAATTGAGGGACAACTTTTAGGTACAGGGTACAGTTCGGTAGCTGAGTACACCGTCGACGAGGATTTGAAGCTGCAGGACAAATACTTCAGTTTATGAAAAAATCGAAAAAAATCATAGCAGTAGAACTGCTCATTATCCTGTTAGGCTATGGTCAGCCCCAGAACCATTTGGTACTATAATTTGGTAATGATATACTTGTAGATTTTCATTGTTGTATGAACTCTCGTAGCCGTAGCCGAGGCGTTTCCAAAAATGTTAGAGTGTAGGGCTGTTAAGAGGAGAGAATTTTCAAGTTGGTCTTGTCGTGGATGGCGGGAGAAAGATAAAGATGCGTCTGGGGTTTGACCGCAGTTTTATTCTCAAGGAAGTTATCTTGACAGGCAGTACTAAGGTGAGGGCGGTTTATGCTAGATAACGCCGTGCATTCTTCTGCCTTTTTCACCCTGCCTCTCCTGTTTCCTATCGCTTCCCAACCCCTTCTGACCTGTCTCTCCAATTTCCCCTGTATATAACTGGTTGGGTCATGTGTGTGGGCACGTGTGTGCGTGTGGTGTTCTTCCATCAAGTGTGGTGTGAGTTTTCCATGACGTCATGATCGCCCCTAGTCTTGAAACTGAGGGCAGGGATTACCCTTCCTGCACCTCGCTCAAAGTGTAAGCTCACACCATTAACGTAAGTGGTATTCTTGAAAGCGTGAGAGCGCACCCCTTCGTGTGGGTAGGCGCGGCAGACAGTTGGTAACTGAAAATTTTTAAAATTTTAAATCTTCAAATAAAAAAAGGAACATGACAGCTTCTGAGACTGACATACAATATAATCTCTTAATGTTAGCAATTCTTACCTTATTTATTATTAAAGACTGGCATTTGTTCTTGAATACTCTGTATAAGAGTATGCATACAGGCTTTGGAGAGCTTTACCGTAGGAAAAATTCGGTGTCAGACATAGTCTCAATGAGGTACATGTGGAAAGTAATAACCCTACGAATACTCCTTGGCTGGTCATACCGATTTTGGCTACATTTCTGCCTCAAATTCAAACTAACTGGCTGTGCACGATTCGTCTGTTTAGGTAGTACTCGGCCATTCTTTACTGTAGGAATCATTTCATGAACTAATCAAAATAATTATGAAAGTATCATGCACCATATCTGATAAACAGCTTAGCAGAAATAGTGGAAAATAAAATGGAAGTGGATAAAGTATCTGATTTTCGTTTTCGTATCGTAAACTAACCATCTCCGGAGCAGCGGCGAAGTCTTTTAAAACGATAGAAATATTAAACTTTTATATTTTTCTTTACGCGATATTTTTATGGTTAAGTTAAAATTCTCATCACACACACCATAGGGTTCTTCAAATTCTACATAGTTTTCTTTGCACAAAGCTGCAATAATATGACGAAGGGGCCTGCGAAGGGGTGCTATGAGACTCCCCGCGGATTGCAGTACTACTCTGTGGACTGTGGTAATCCTCTCCCGTTCACAGGGGAACGCTCTTCCTCGTGCTTTAAGATTATCAAAGATGCGAATAGGGCAAGGTGAACGCCTGCCCACAGTTTAAGACTACGGCCGAATGTGTTTTGTGCGACATTCCCTTACTTGAATCTCCACTGCTGTTTCCTCCAGCTCTCGAATTTAGGCAGGACTTTCCTCAAACCTCTGTATTACATATTAACAGCATATGTCACTAGCTGTTATGTAGTGTGTTATATTTTAGTGTCTTGACATCTGGAACGCATTTGTTTTAAACTAGTGAATTCTTGTCCAAACTGTAACTGCCGGTGGTAGAATTGTAATGGCAGGAATGATAAATAAACGAAGATATCACTGTTATCTGTAACACGTGTTATAAAGTTTGTAGGAAGGCCAAACATTTCGAGGGGGAGGTGACCCCCCCCCCACGCCCTCACTAGTAACGGGCCCGCCCATGATGAGGAGGACTGAAGGTGGTGGTAGTAAAGATGAGCGGTAAGATGTAAGCCCGTCATTTTTAGCGATCATTTTTGAATCACCTGTAACTGTTAGATGTGATCAGTCTGCATCTCACCTTAGCCAGTGAAGTCAACAACGATACAGAAAAGTCAGATATGTTCACAGATCATCACATGCTTCCGAAATTAAGAGTATCGGCCGTAAAGCCCTGATCATTTTAAACAGCGTCGCACTGCTTCTTCTCGTCGGTTCCTAAATTTTCCCAGCAGTCTACCCTGGGCAACCTCAGAGGTGTCCGTGGACCTCAAGAGTTAAATATAATAGTGAAGTTGAAGCGATTTATACAAGGATCAGAAAGTAATCCTTCTTTCGTTTTTTTACCCATTCAGCCCTATTATGTCGTTTTTGTATTTACTCCCGATAGTCTACTACCAGGCGATTATATTCAGATTTAGGGGAGACCTCGTGTTGCGCAATGTATAATCTCCCCCAGGTAGCATATGATCATCTGGCAGTAACAGCAATTAAAAAAACAAGCAAGCCACTGCATTAAAACGGTTCTCGTTAACAACTGACATTTAAAGAGTGAACACTGACTACTCTGGCTTTTACTGGGGATGTCATTATTTTTTGTGAAGGTAAAATCACTTTCCAGATTGCACCAAGTTTTGTGATGCAACGCAACCCATTGTGTCACCAGGGGCCCAGGAACGGTATTCATAAACTCTTTGTCTAAGCTAAATACTGCTTCATCAAGTTGCCTAAGTTAAAATACTGCTTCTTTATATACATTTAACACACATACAGAAATCAAAGGCATAATCAAACTAGGGCGATTTGCGACAAAATACGAAAAACAAAGATATCTGTGATAATCCATTACTGTTACGGAATTTTGTTTCTCCGGTAACTTGGTTAAGATCCTTTGTGCATGGTACGCCGGCAGCCTTGAACATTCACATAATAGAAGAAGTGGCCGTCTGTCAGCACTGATTGTAAAGCAAATAACTGCGTCCTTCTAGTGACAAAGAACACAAGATTCCTGTTTCATGTAAATCATGTTCATTGTTTTGCTGTGACTGGTATCCGGATGTAAAGGTTAAGTCGACATTACATCGTTTCAAATCTGACACCTTATGTTATCAAGTTTATTTTTTTATTTTATTTTATTTTTTTGATAAAGTAGTATTTCTTATGGTCAGAATTCTTTTGTTACCGGTATTTCAAATTTTCCATTCATTTGACAATTTTTTAATTTTCAAACGCATCTGGGACTACTAAAAACATTTCCGAGAACCCCGTATATTCCCTGGGCGCAGAATAGGATGATCGGGTCAAATAAGTCCAGGTTTATAAGCGGCTCAATATTCAACCTGGTGGTCTAGTGGAGGCGCCCCAGTTGGATGGGACGTGCCGAGGTTTACCTCTGAGGGGTGGTTGGGGGTCACTGCTCATGTAATGCTGTTCAAGGGCAAGTGATGGTGGTCACCTTTGCCCTATATGTCGTTGTTGTTGTTGTGCAACTGAGTAGACTAGCTCCAGATCCCTACGTTCCTGATGGCACAGGAAAGCACTGGGTGGTGAGTAGATGAAGGAGTGAATGTATGTGTGTATGTATATGTATGTATGTATGTATATGACCAAATACAGAGCATGAGTGAATGATCAGATGGTTTAAGCTATACAGGCCACAGAGCACAAAGCATGAATGATTGATTAGAACAAAAAACAGCCGAACCTTCTGGCTGCTACAATTCTCGATCGAAGAAACTCATTTAATGGCAGCCTAAATGTTTATACTCCAGGCGTACCAATACCGAACAAAGGATTAGTGGAGAGTTTTTAAATTATTATTACCGTTGATTCATAAGATGTCTCTCACTGGAATAAAATCTGCTGTTCTGAGTAAAGGACCCGAGTGTAGTAATCTGCAGGGGAGTCAAGGTTAACATGCGACCGAACTCAAGGCATGTCAACTCTAAAGTTTGTTTAGGTACTGTAGAAGACTTTATAGTACCTCTCTCTCTCTCTCTCTCTCTCTCTCTCTCTCTCTCTCTCTCTCTCTCTCTCTCTCTCAACAGTATCTACCTATAAGTTGTTCGATTGCTAGTTAACATTGCGTATTGCACCTTTTTATCCTCTTTTGTTACTGAGACAAGTGTCAGTACTAGAAATACATTAAAAAACATAAAGATAATAAATTATGAATGTGTAACATCCATATACATATATAAGAGAACTGTCTGTCAGAATATCGAGGGAGATGCATATACAGCCCTCTGCCTCTGAATAGACCTAACAGGGGTAACTTTTTACAGCGAATTTAGTTGAGTACATGACAGTTGGTAAAGTGACGCCCATGATGGCCAAGATTAGAACTAATTAGAAGTAATCATATCAACACGGTGGCAACATGGCAGCCAATTACTGCAGTTTTTTACATCTACAGCCATATCTTTATTAACTACAAGGGGTCGGATGGGTGGACGAATTGGTGGGGTGGGCAGGACGGGTGGGTTGGGTGGGCAGGGTTGAGTGGATGGGTAGGTGTGGAGGGGCAGGGTGGGCGGAGTGGGTGGTTGTCTGTGCTTCAATGGGTGTCCGTGGTGCGTAGGAAGGTGGGTAAGTGGATGGGTAGGGTAGGTGGGTGGGTGGGTGAGCAGGGTGAGTGGGAAGGGTTGATGGGTTGATGGGTAGTGAGAAAATAGTGTATCGCACTTATTGTGCACCACACAGTCTTACTTTGCACCACACAGCCTCCATATGTAATCACCACATTCCCTCCACACTTTGCACACGACACCGAGGCTTGGGTGACCCGGTGACCCTCCTAAAACCACAAACCCACGCCGAGGATGTCGCTGGTGCCTAATCCAATCAGGTCACATATAAGCCACGCTGTAAGATGCGTCTTCCAATTGCCTTCGACCAAAGGTCTTGCTGCCCCACAGTCGACCTAGTCATGTGCACACGGCACTAAAGGCCTACGTGAGCGTCATGTGTACAAAAGCGCCTGGGGGGTTGCCTGAGGCCTTCTTCCCTCTCCTGCCCTAGTCCGGGCAACACCTGTGCACCCTCGCGTACACATACACACCACGAAAAAAATTAACCCCTTGTAACTGCCTAACCCTCCAACTACTGAGTTTCGGTATGCACCCCTCTCTCTATGAACACAGTCACGGTACTTGCTCCAGCTCCAGTACTTTGTAATTCTCCCCCGTAAACCAATTGTGAATGTGTTGGATACAGTGTTGATACAGTGTTTATACATTTGGTGAATACACGCCTCTCTCTCCCAAGCTGAGTTTAATATCAATCCCCATTGTGAGTATCGAACATATAAAGTAACAAATTACCACACTCGCTAAAGCGCTACACAGGCAACTAGCCCGCACACCTAAGGCGCTACACACTAGCGAGCGAGCAAAATCTGCTCACCAAACACGCTACAATAGGTCCATGGGTAATACATCCCCGGGGAAATGGGTCAAAGGAGGAACAAAGGTTCATTGGGTAAGATGGGACCCCGGGGGTCTTCTGCCACAGGGGGAGTGGCCATCCAGAGTCCTTGATAATGCCGATATGCACGATCATAAGGATTTGCCCAGGCAACGCCGGGTACCCCTGTTAGTGTATTATAAATAACTAAGAAGAATGTGGTGTGAAGTCTCCTGTGCCACCAACAATACGGCGGAGAGAGGCATGCAGGGTAGGGCTGGCGGGGTGCCAGGAGCGATGGGTTACCCTTCCCCATCATTCACAAAAAAACATGATTCACAATGCACCTCTGGCGTAAGGTGCCATAAGCGGCTGGAAATAGAGAGGGTAAACTGTTTAATGGAGAATGTCAGCGTGTTGAAAGTCGCTTTATCGCCCTGGACATATGAGGATTTACATTACTTGTCGTCATAACTGATGGCAGGGTTTAGTGTATGTTAATCGCGTATAGGCTCGTATTCTAAGTGATTTTTTAGATTTGGTAATACCTCTTCCGTTGCGATTTATTCAGTACATTACACCTTAATATCCTCCTGTATCTTATTGATGCGAACTATGCTGATATTAACACGATATAAATATCACCAAAGACATGGCTAAACTGTAATATACCAAGTAAATCGCTTAGGAAGAGGTGATACGAAGCCTCCGATGTCACTTGCTAGATACGGACCATATTGTTTCGAGCATCTTGGATCA